>NC_091236.1:5569415-5586915 GCF_040958095.1 Procambarus clarkii | reverse complement strand
CGCCAACACAACTAGGTGAGTACACGCCCTCATCAAGACAGCATCAACCTTCAAGAGCCACTTAGTAACCTTGTAGGTGTGTGTGGTATCTCCTCACACAATTATAACCTCTGGGTAAACTGGACCAAAATCCGGTTAAGTGTTTGGAGCAAAAACTATTTCTTTTTGAAGTTGGAAATGTGCGCGCATCTTGTCGCCCTCTGGAGGAAGCCCCCAGCACTCACTGTGAACCCTTCCCAGAGTATTGACCTACAATTATTGATAAAAGAGACGTCTAACATAATATATTAACTGCAGAATGAAGACGGCTGCTGAGACGGTCAGTGGGCGCAAGTGTTCCGGAGAGTGCGTTGTCAACCCATATTAGTTAATATAACACACACACCCGTAATTACCTCCAACATACTCACACTTTTATACCATTCAACCCACCTTCCTGAATTTAGCTCTCGGTCACTATTTCTCTAGTGACCTCGATGGGTACAGGAAGTCGGCGGCATGTCATATGTCCCCCATTGGTGGCAGCGGTGGGATGCACCATTGTAACACCGCTCTTTGTACCACCACTATAATGGTTACTAAACTAATAATGTAAACACTACTTATCCTGAGTAACACTTCCCCATCGGTTGCACTTGATAACTGTTATGAAACACGGTAATGTGAGCTGACATATGATGGTTACACTGGGACTACAAAGTACACTGCCAACAAGGAAATGCTAACACAGGATGAAATACGCTGCCACCATCTGCCTTTGACCACTGAGATTATATCAAGCAACGAGGCAAGAAACATTGCTTGACTTGGAGAGTACTTTCTATGACTGTCATTAATTATGGAAACGGTTGTCAGCCACTATATCCAAAAGGCTAAGAGGATTCAACAATTGACACAGACGGAAAATTTAACATGAGTTTTATTGAGACCAAAATTATATCAATCACCACTTATAAATCCTACTCTAACACTGGCAAGAATTTAAGTAATTTGCACATGGAACAAAACCTCAGAGATCACACACGTTACCTACAGACCTCTGTCTCTCCCTGGCTGAGATGTTCTTCACAGTCCTCTCTGAACCCCGGTGTTCGGCACTCTGTTCTTCCTAAGTCCCTACAGGACCTCTATATACAACCCCCACAGGGGGAGGGGGAGATCTGCTGTTGCTACCTGCCCCAAGAATGAAAAAAAGCTCGGCCACACGTGTACAAACACTCAAGAAATATTTCAATAAGCTTGTTTGACATTCACCATACACTCTTCAAGAGAGGAGTTATTAATTACATGTGTGACTGACCTCTGACCTGGCCAAAAGGGGGAGATCCAGGGATGTTTACACATAAGAATCTGGAGTCTAATTCCCTTGCCTTGTAACAAACTAGGCTGTTGTAAGAATTATCCAGAGTGGTTTATCGACAAAAGAGAATGGGAAGCTGAGCCGCATGGTGACCTGACCCCCAGGGGAATTCGCGGTGGAAATAACCGACGCTTTGTTCATATCTGCGTAAATGAATCATCCTATAGTATTCAGTAATTTAGAGAAAATTAGCCTTTATTCATTTTGCATTAAAATTGTATTGTATAATAGTACTGGATACAAGATCAAGAGTATTCTAATTATTGAGTTTAAGTCACCATCAGTGACGTCACGAATCAGATCTAACTTTTGAGGCGGAGTGACCGGCGGTCATAGGTCATCAGGGGTTGACAGGTCTAATATTTCTCAAAGTTTTAATAACCATCTTTGTGATCGGGAACAGCTCTGCCGTTAGAGGCTTGTGTAATTTAATTCAGTAAAATAATTCAACCAGTCTGGATCAATTAAGTACAACAGAGGTTAATTGTTATAACTTAAACCTGGCTAGTAACTTGGTAGAACTTTGACTGACTAGGCGGAAGGATACAAGGTTCTAGTCTGGGCTAGGCCAGACGAGGACAAATCAGTGTGGTCACGGAAGCAGCTAGGAGAGGTCAAACATCTTACCTCTCCCCTAGACCAGCCAAGACATCTAGCTGGTAGCCCAAGGTATAGTTGCTATTGTTAAGTATAGAAATAGTCTCATTTGCCACTCAGGTCAAGTAGGGAGTGTTAAAGTGATAGGGAGTGAACATATTTAGATTTTGTTTTAGTTTTCTTTTTAATAAATTAAATTTGTTATTAATTTGCATTTTATTGTTTCCATGTGTTTTATGTGTATACTTGTCCTGGTCACGTGGTCCACACGAGGCAGAGTTGCATTGGGCGCCGATTCTAACATCGAATCGGAATTATCATTACCGTGTAATTTATTCCACACTCAAGGTCATCGTTTATAGTGGGGATCAAGCCCCTAGGTTGATTAATTAGCGTGATCGATCCAGACCTCGATCATTGCTCTTGTATTACTGGTCTGGTGGTGGCAGCAGAGGTGACTCTAGGGTTTTGTTCAGAGCTTAGGTCACGTCATACTGGGTGTAGAATCCTAAGTCGGTCAATCGTCTTAGGACCACGTGGCGTGGAGTTGGCTTTGGTAAAAGTTTTGGAGTCCCTTGGTAGAGAATAATAAGTAAGAATACGGGTAGAGGGAGTAGAAAGAAGGAAGAAAAGAGAGAGGAACCCAAACCCGTGTTACAATGGTGGCAGCGGTGGGATTCAACAATTTTGTTTGAAATTGTTGAAAGGCTCACGCGTCTAGCCGTTCGAACACGTGCGCGGATGCTAAGGAGACAGCCGCGGGCCAGGATTAGCAGTGCGCCCCACAAGTGCGTTTGAGTGGGGATTGGCGAATCTTGGGTCATGCGGGCTGATATGATTAAGGTTAGTTAGTAAGATTAGGCTATTAAAATTAGATTTATTGAAAAGGAGACCGCTCCGAGTTGATTGGACTGGGTACCATACTCGACCCATTGCAATTAATTCAGAGGTGTTGGGAGCCACCATACTCTCAACAGCAGTTCCTTGAGGGCTGTCGGGGGCGGATATATCTGTGGGACGCCAGTAGATAGTCCGAGGGCGTTATTAGACGACCCAAAACGCTAAGGAAAAACGTAATCCGTGAAGGGCGTTGCGGCCTCCGAGGGACGGACTAGTAAACTACCTAGCAGCGACTCAACAACTAAGTGATCGCACACTTAGTGGAGGTTGAGTCGTCCCTAGTCATAATTGTTGCTGAAAGCTGCGTGTCGCTCTGTTGGAACCTAGATGGTGTGGCCTCTAGGCTAGGTGTGGTACGGCGAGCCGGTAGGAACAATTATAAGTTTAAGTCGAGTGCATTTTTTTTAATTAAGTATACTTCAATTTATAAAGTAATTTTCCAATTATTTTCGTTGTTCTAGAGATTAATTTTTTTCCCCTAAATTCAATCCCCGGTTAAAATTTTTTCAAAGTGTTTAGCATTTTCTTGCATATTAGGCTAAGTGCGTACGTTAAGTTTTGTTATTCCCTGTTCTGTTAGTCTAAGTCAGAGGCGTTGTTAATCCTCTGGACTTAGGGCTATATGTCGGTCACGATAGATAAGTGAAGGAGTTTAAGGGATAGTAAGTTGCGTGTAAATGCTTAATAGAGTCCGTGGTATATTTCTAAGTATTTTGGGATAAGTTTTTGGCTAAGTCGATGTCGGAAACTCGTTAACTGTAATTAATTTGTATTCGTGGGTCACGTGTATGATCTGGGTGTCATTAGGATTCTCCAGTCGATGCGAGTGATAGTTTCTAGTTTTTACCAGTAAGACGGTAGAATTGTGTTTGTAGACTTAGAATTCTGTTTTCAGTAGAAACGTAGGTGGAAAACTTTCTAAGTCCAGCTTGGGCTAGAATCTGACTTTTTGGCGAAAAATTCGAATTTTCATGTTTCGTGTATATTCTGGGGTCAGTATTACTCTCTAGTGCGCGCAAGGGACGTAATTCTGTTCGTAAGCATTAAACAGTGATAATTACATTTTTGCCGAATTTAGTATTTTTTCGAGAAAATCGTGTTGTAATTTTGTCAGAGTCCATTTGAGGTGAAAATCTCGGATTTTGACGAAAAATCGAATTAATGAGTGTTGAAACCGCCCGAAGTGTCAGTATTGTTCTGCATACAACGTCGGTAGTGAATAATAACGTATTTATATCTGGGAACGAGAAACCCAAATTTTTGTGAATTAAAGGAGTTTTTGTGATATTTGGGGTGATAGAAATTTTTTTTTCCCTCAGAAAAGTCAGAAAAATTGGCAGAGTCCAGCAATTGAGTAAAAACGCAGTTTTTGATAAAAATTCAATTTTTAGTAAGCATTTATAGGTCCTGGGTGTCTATATTAATCGCTAGAGCGGTTTATTAACGTAAAACTAGTTATTTTCCTTCAGAACAAAAATTTTGATTTTTCAGCGTTTAAGCGAAAAAGCGCGGGACTTAGTTTTTTTCAGCGCAGCTGGTCCCGCTCCATCAGTCATCAGTGGCCACGCTGCTCACTTCAAGCGCGTTTAGTATTCAAGTACAGTAAATATTCTTTATTAATCCATCACGAGTGCTGTGCGTTAGTTGCGTTATCATTTAAATTGTTTTATATAAATTAGATTCCTTAATTTTTTTTAACGTAAAGGACTTAGGTTCCAGCAATAGAACTGCGGGATATTTCACGGTCAGACACGAGTGCGGGGCAGACACTCATTCATTGGATTCACTTCAGCGATTCTCTCGATAAATCGTTGTATTTCCTATTTTTGGAATTTAGTAGTTTTCTCTTAGAAAAAGAGTTGTGATTTTTTTTTATTGGTGTAAGATCACGGTTGTAGTGAGTCCGGGTCGAGGGTGTACTAAAGGGTAGTTTAGAAGAGACGTGGCACACCAGGAATCACAGAAAATGTTTAACCCTGATAATGACCAGTCAGTAGGGACCAGTGGGAATGGGAGTGTAGAGGATAGAACCTCTTCCGACACCACTGGGGATCGCTCAGGTAGCGATACTATTATTGACATGAGTGGGGAGTCTTGCGAGGAGTCGTCCCATGAGTGGGGAGAGCCGTCTTGGGTTCCCCCACAAATAACATCGACGCCATGCCAGCAGGGTAGACAGGGGGCCTCAGTTAGTATGGCAGGACGTCCCACTTCGCTCGGTAGAGAACAGCAACCCGTTCAACGGGAACATGAACAACCACACCAACAGCAGGAACTACCCAACATAACACCAATACCACAGCACCCACAACACCTAGGTACACCTCATCCGTCACTACAACAAAACCTACCCCATCCTCAATTCCCATACCTACCCCATCCTCAATTCCCATACCAACCCTTCCCCCAACCCCAGGCCACTCCATACCCATTCCAACCCCAGGCCACCCCATACCCATACCCATACCCATACCCATTCCAACCCCAGGCCACCCCATACCCATTCCAACCCCAGGCCACCCCATACCCATACCCATACCCATTCCAACCCCAGGCCACCCCATACCCATTCCAACCCCAGGCCACCCCATACCCACCCCAACCTCAATCTACACCCCAACCCGAGGCCACCCACACCATACCTCAGCCTCAACCCCAACCTCAATCCACACCCCAACCCGAGGCCACCCACACCATACCTCAGCCTCAACCCCAACCTCAATCCACACCCCAACCCGAGGCCACCCACACCATACCTCAGCCTCAACCCCAACCTCAATCCACACCCCAACCCGAGGCCACCCACACCATACCTCAGGCCAAACCCCAACCTCAACCCAGTCCCCAACCCCGGGACCCACCCACTGCCAGTAGCTCCGCGTCACATGCAGAGGGACTTGTGAGTCTGATTCCCAAGTTGACTCTGCCGACACTCAGAGGTAGGGAGTTGTCGCTCATTAAGGTGGAACGCAACCGCCAGGTGGAAGACTGGCTTTGTGAAATTGGTTCGATGCTGGAAGCTGTCCCGGGGGATAGATCGAAAATTGCTCTCGCTATGGGGGCTTGCGTGCACGTAGCCGGTCCACTGGCGGGATTTACAGAGTTTCAGCACCTGACATCTTGGCCTCAGTTTGTCCAAGCGATTAGGGGCAGATTCAAAGACAGGGTTTCGGAGGATGAGGCTTACTTTTATCTCGAGTCACTTAAGAGGGATGACCGAAGCACTGTCAAGGATTTCGGGTCAATATTAAAGAGAAGGGTTGACGACCTCACTAAGGAACTGGGGTTCGATTCGAGTCAGGCAGAGCAATTCGCTAAAGAGTTGTTCTGCAAAACGTTACCTTCCGATATGGGGCCATTGTTCCTTGCGGGGAGAGCGGGTGTGAGTTATGAAGACCTAGTCCAACAGGCCGCCACAGCCCTAGACAGGCAGACGCGCGCAGAGACATCGGGCACTCAGTTGTCGCCATACGTAGAGGCGGTAAGTAACGGCGAGGGAGCCAAGCCGAGTCACTGTGGCGCGGGTTCATCAAGCGGGAGGCAGCCCTCAGCGGCAAGTTCGAGCCACCCTGCGCGGGGTAACAACAGGGATCCGCGTAGGTGTTACTCCTGCGGGATGCGTGGGCACATACAGAGGGACTGTAAAGTCACTATTACGAGAGCATGAAAGCAGTCTCCTAGTGATGGTAGGCCTACTTTTGAGGTGAAAGTGGAAGGTGTGAGATTGACAGCTTTTGTTGATACAGGAAGCCAGGCAACGGTAATTAAAAAGTCAGCCTTCAGCAATTTTAAGTATACACGTCTTCAACGTTGCGCAAAGACATTAACAGCAGTCAATGGGGAAAAGATTGAGATCGTAGGTCAAGGTACAGTTAATTTTGAGATTGATGGGGAATTGCAGCCTCACACATGTACGATCGTAGAGAACCTTGATTTTCCTGGTCACATCTTAATGGGAACTGATTTTCTGTCGCGATTTGATTATTCCTTGTCTGCTCAAAAAGGGGCTAGGAACTGCAGGTTGCAGTTGGGACAGACTTCCTACCCAGTGGAGATGATCGACCATCCCCCAGTTGTAGCTTCAATTAAACGGAAGCTGAAATATAATGCGCACTTTCCAAAATTGATTTTTAAGTCTCTTCCAGACACAGTTAAGAGGTCATGCGCCTTGCATGCATTGACCAAACAGAGTTGCCCACCACATTCTGTTAAATTTATTAAAGTAGCCGTGGGACGTCACATACAACCAGGTACCACCCTTCAGGTGGCTGGGAGATGTGATAGTTTATTAATTCCTCATCACTTAGTTGTAGTGCTCGATAAAGGGGCACTCATTCCAGTTGTCAATCTTTCACATAAGACTTTTCGCTTCAGGGCAGGTGATAGGGTATCTCAGGGAACCATGGTGGAGGACACAGAAATCTTTCACCATGAGTCAGCTGAGACGCCAGCCGTCACTGCACAATGTAGTGCACTGAATATGTTGAAAACTAAAACACCATCCAAAGTACAATACGAGACGAGAAATGTTGCACAGAATGTTGAGGAAGTGGAAAAATTAATTTCAGCACTTGATTTGCAACATGTTGCACAGGCAGATAGGAAGGCACTGAGAGGAGTTTTACGAAAATTCCCGAAATTGTTTGCGACAGAGGATGACCAGATTGGTCTCCTTGATAAGATCGAGCACACCATTCCAACTGGTGACCATTTGCCTGTGTACACAAGACAGTGGAGGTTGCCGGAACAGGCAAAGAACATTATCAGGGAGGAGTGCCAGAAAATGTTGAGACAGGGCGTAATAGAGCCTAGTACGTCACCATGGCTCTCTCCTGTTGTGCTAGTTCGGAAACCGGACGGTAGTTATCGTTTCTGTGTTGACTACCGGAAGGTGAACGAACTAACTAAGGGTGATGTGTATCCGTTGCCCCGAATACAGGAGATAATAGATCAATTTGGTGCTGCTAAGTATTTCTCAACTCTTGACGCAAAATCGGCGTATTGGGCGATTCCGGTGGCAGAACAGGATAGGGAAAAAACAGCATTCTCGGATGGTAGGCACACTTATCAATTCCGTAGGATGCCGTTTGGTTTGAAGACAGCGCCTTCGTCGTTTCAGAGGGCCATCAACTTTATCCTTAGTCCGGTACTGGGTAGGCATTCTTTAGCGTACCTGGATGATGTTGTGATATATTCCAGGACGTTTGAGGAACACCTACAGGACTTGACTGAGACTTTGAAATTGTTAGATCAGGCAGGTTTCAGGCTGAATGTTCAGAAGTGCACCTTGGCGGCTCAGAAATTCAAATTTCTGGGGTTCCAGGTGTGCCCAGACGGTATCCGACCTGACCCAGATTCTTGCCGCGCCATTGCTGACATGCCTATTCCAAGGACAGCAAAGGACGTGCGTAGGTTTTTGGGGGCGGCCGGATATTTTCGTCGTCACATTGAAGGTTTCGCTGGCATTTCAGCACCCCTGACTGATCTGACAAAGAAAAATGCGAAGTTTGTGTGGAAATCAGAACATGACGAGGCCTATCGCAAACTGAAAGACCAACTAATCACGACACCGGTATTGGCTATTCCTGATTTTGATAAAGAGTGGGAAGTGCACACTGACGCCAGCGGTATAGCTATTGGCGGGTGCTTAATTCAGCGAGACGCAGATAATTTACCCCATCCAGTAGCCTATTTCAGTAGGAAGGTCAAAGGACCTGAAGTTCGTTATTCAGCTACGGATCGGGAGGCACTGGCAGTAGTAGAATCAGTTAGGTATTTCGAGCCTTACCTATTTCAGCGGCATTTTGTAATCTACACAGACCATCGAGCATTAACACACATATTTAAAAAGCGAACAAAATGCCCACGAATGTCACGCTGGTCTCACGAACTTTCGGCCCACTCGTTCCAGATTTTGTACAAGCCTGGTCCAGCACATGTTGTGCCAGATACGCTAAGTAGAAATATAGCGGCAATGCAGATTAATGAAAATATTGAAACCATTCCATCGGATAAAATGAGAGAATACCAGATGAACGAGCCGAGATGGAAAGAGATTATTGAGTATTTAGAGGGAGGAAAATACCCGAAAAAGAAAAAGAATTTACCTATTCATGATTTTGAGATGAAACAGGGCGTCCTGTATTATGTCAACAGCCAGAATGATAGGGCAGTATTTCAGCTAGTTATTCCGGACGCGTTGCGGTCATCAGCGTTAAAGCTTGCGCATGCTTCAAAAATTGCAGGGCATCCGGGGATCTTTAAAACGCACTTAAAAGCAAAGTCTCTATTTTATTTTCCAGGATTACTTTCTGAGGTAATCAATTTCGTGAAGTCGTGCCCTCGTTGCCAGAGGAGGAAAGGTACCCTTAAGGTACAAGCCCCACTTCAGGAATTTCCTGAAATTTGTGAACCGTTAGATCGTGTGGGGGCCGATCTGATTGATTTACACCACAGTCATGCGGGTAACAGATACGTGTTGGTGCTAGTTGACCATCTGTCTAGATACACTACACTAGTTGCATTACCTCAGAAGGATTCTCGTACGGTTGCAGATGCGTTCTTGCGTAGGTTCGTTACTGTATTCGGACCTCCTAAAGTTTTAGTCTCTGACCGGGGTCAAGAATTCAATGGGAATATATTTAGAGAAGTTTGTAAGATTTTAGAGACAACTTCGGCTTTTACAACGGCCTACCACCCACAAGCAAACGGAATGACGGAACGGACTAATCGTTCAGTCAAGGATATGCTTGCAATCCTTGCTGAACATGATGCAAACACCTGGGATGAACACCTACCCTATGTTCAGTTCGCCTTGAATACTGCCATCCACCAATCAATTAACACCCAACCACTTCATTTGTTTACTGGTAATTCATGCAATTTCCCGTCAGGTCTGCTTAACAGACATAATGTTGCATACGGGGAGGACTATCCTTCAGAGGTCCTTGGAAAAATGAGAAATGCATGGAATATTGCAGCTGAAGCGTCCAAGAAGGCACGGACTCGGTATGCTCATTTTTATGACAAGAAAGTGCGCCCTCTTGAGTTGAAGGAAGGAAGCCTCGTATTGAGAGTGAATGAGGCTGCGCCCGCCAATCAGAGCAGGAAACTAGCTCCGAGGTGGCGAGGACCCTATAGAGTAATTAAAAGGGCGGGGCCGGTTAATCTTGTTATAAAAGGAGTGTTCGAGGACCAGGTGGAAAGGACAATTCACGTAAATAAATTGAAACATTATCATGCTAGAGAGGAATTAGAACTGCCTTCAGCGGGTCTAGTTCCTGACTCAGCAGTGCTGACTCATGGCTTCACCGACGAGTCAGAAGATGAGGATGACCCTCTGTCATCGCTCATCAGTAGTCAGGTGCAGTCTCGCCACCCTATGGTGACGAGATCTCGCGCTGTACAGTAAAGTAACTTCCTTAGTTAGTATAATTTAGTATTGATTAGATTTTCCTGTAAAGGCAATGAGATGTACTATGTCTATACTTGACTCAGGTAGCAACTTTTACCGTGCTCTGGGGTTCCACCTCCACCAAACCCAGAGTATATCTATGCTTCCGCTGTGTTGTGTCTGTCTGTTCCCAGGTCTGATTGGTACACCGACCCAGTTGTTCCAGCCACACGTGAACCCTTGTCTGTAAAGACCGAGGGGGGAGGCACGTTACACAAGCCCTCCCCCCACCAGACCCAGTAACCCATACATCAGTTACTTTGGGGATGAGTGACTGTCCAAGAGTCACCCGGCCGACGCCTCACGTCACTAACGAGGTTGTCAGGGCCAGCGAGCTGTCCACATTATAGCAGTCACCGGAGGTGCCATACAACGCCGGGGTAGCTGTCTCGAGATCACCAATACCCACCTGCTGCGTCATCAAGACTGCAGTCATTCCAGCAGTGTTGGAGGAGAGGTCAAGAAATGGAAAGCACGTAGCAGTACTCAAGAATTTCGCCGGAAGATTAATGATTACGTCATCTGAAGTAACAAGAAAGCAGAAGTAAGGCGGTCACAGGTGGAAGGCACGGTTTCCCTACAGAGTACCGGGACTCGCCAATAGAAGGTCGCAAAATTGTCTCCTTTGGCCTAAAGTCGGCGGTACGAGGGTATGCACAGTTGGTGTTTACGGCCTAGTAACCTGGTGACATCAAGAAACGCCTGAGATGACGTGAGCAATGATGGAAGACGAGATTCACCTGTTCTGCAAACAAGCAACCCGCCTCTACGACCTTCTAACATCACTCCTGCTAAGAGACACCGTTGGTACATCCAGTCCTGCTCTGCTGTGGTCATCTGCGACAAGTTTAACATCAAGACTACCGTGTGAACTGTGATTAATACGAAGGCGTGTGGACTGTCGAGAGCAAGATTAATGGCCGAAGTAACAGTATTCTACAGCTGTCACTTGGCACTCCGCTCTACTACACTCTGTCGTCATTCAGGAGTACCGGATGGGAGTACAAGAGGACCAGGTATTGATGTCTACACATGAAGAAGCAAGATCGACACCGTCATCGTCAGCGACTACATTCAGCATCCAGCAGCATCGATTTTTTTTTTCGATTACTCAATATGAACAATTGATACAAACAACAAAGTGGCTCTGAACATCTGTGTAAAGAACATCTGGACACTTTTGGTTAAATGTTGAAAAACAGAGTTAGAATCAATTCTTTATAAATGTTGAAAAACAGATTTAAAATAATTCTGGTATAATATATGAAAATTTAACTATAAATTGGTCAGTAATCAAAATCGAAGCCCCTGTGTAATTGTCTCAGCCCAGAACAAACGGTTATGGAAAATTATGTTGTGCTATTTTTTTTTTCAGAATGTTTGAACACAGGAGAGGCGGACCAATATAAACATTGACACTTCTAGTGAGTGAGAACACTTGGCTGTACAGTCAGCCGTAACCTGTGATATAGTATAGGAATTTTTATTTTTTAGATACATGTAATAAACGTTAGGTGTGTTCCTTGATGGGGAGTGGTTAGTACACGGATGTGTACCTGATAGTTCCGTAGTACGCTCCCGGATGACTGAAAGTTCAGTCTGATGATATAACTTTAATGTTTGTTTGAGCACGGTGTGGCCGGCTCTAGAGGACACATGGACTTGGCTAGTGAAGAGCCAAGAGAGTTTAATAGCTAGTTTTTGATGGTAGAGTAGGGACATGTTATTTAGCTATGTCAGTAAGGGTAGGATGTATGTTTCCTGATATTGGAGGATTGCTGTCAGTTGACAGCTGAGAAATTTATGAAATATGAACATGTTCATTATGATGTTGGACTATTATGTGTCAAATTTTATTAGTTAGGTTAGCTTTTGTTTGTGGCATGAGTTGAATTGTGGGTTTGGATACTAAACCTCGTGAATTTTAACAAATTAACAAGGTTTACTAAGTGCTTGTGCGGGGGGGTTGTAACAAACTAGGCTGTTGTAAGAATTATCCAGAGTGGTTTATCGACAAAAGAGAATGGGAAGCTGAGCCGCATGGTGACCTGACCCCCAGGGGAATTCGCGGTGGAAATAACCGACGCTTTGTTCATATCTGCGTAAATGAATCATCCTATAGTATTCAGTAATTTAGAGAAAATTAGCCTTTATTCATTTTGCATTAAAATTGTATTGTATAATAGTACTGGATACAAGATCAAGAGTATTCTAATTATTGAGTTTAAGTCACCATCAGTGACGTCACGAATCAGATCTAACTTTTGAGGCGGAGTGACCGGCGGTCATAGGTCATCAGGGGTTGACAGGTCTAATATTTCTCAAAGTTTTAATAACCATCTTTGTGATCGGGAACAGCTCTGCCGTTAGAGGCTTGTGTAATTTAATTCAGTAAAATAATTCAACCAGTCTGGATCAATTAAGTACAACAGAGGTTAATTGTTATAACTTAAACCTGGCTAGTAACTTGGTAGAACTTTGACTGACTAGGCGGAAGGATACAAGGTTCTAGTCTGGGCTAGGCCAGACGAGGACAAATCAGTGTGGTCACGGAAGCAGCTAGGAGAGGTCAAACATCTTACCTCTCCCCTAGACCAGCCAAGACATCTAGCTGGTAGCCCAAGGTATAGTTGCTATTGTTAAGTATAGAAATAGTCTCATTTGCCACTCAGGTCAAGTAGGGAGTGTTAAAGTGATAGGGAGTGAACATATTTAGATTTTGTTTTAGTTTTCTTTTTAATAAATTAAATTTGTTATTAATTTGCATTTTATTGTTTCCATGTGTTTTATGTGTATACTTGTCCTGGTCACGTGGTCCACACGAGGCAGAGTTGCATTGGGCGCCGATTCTAACATCGAATCGGAATTATCATTACCGTGTAATTTATTCCACACTCAAGGTCATCGTTTATAGTGGGGATCAAGCCCCTAGGTTGATTAATTAGCGTGATCGATCCAGACCTCGATCATTGCTCTTGTATTACTGGTCTGGTGGTGGCAGCAGAGGTGACTCTAGGGTTTTGTTCAGAGCTTAGGTCACGTCATACTGGGTGTAGAATCCTAAGTCGGTCAATCGTCTTAGGACCACGTGGCGTGGAGTTGGCTTTGGTAAAAGTTTTGGAGTCCCTTGGTAGAGAATAGTAAGTAAGAATACGGGTAGAGGGAGTAGAAAGAAGGAAGAAAAGAGAGAGGAACCCAAACCCGTGTTACAGCCTGAAATATTACATACTTGAAACTATGCTGACCAAGACTAACCCAGGAATTTTTAATCAATATACATGATAAACCGGAGGTCATCTGGGCTGACCTCTTGGAGAAGGCTTCCCTGGGTGTGAACTCTAAGGGGGGGGAGGTCCTGGGTGTTACAGTGTACTGTGGTGTTGGTACCCCTGGTGTACTGTGTGGTGTTGGTACCCCTGGTGTACTGTGTGTGGTGTTGGTACCCCTGGTGTACTGTGGGGTTGGTACTCCTGGTGCGAGCCATTACTATGCACAACAGCCACAAATAACAGTACACGGACACAGGTATGCTCACATGTGTGTGCATACCTGTGTGTGTAGCACTTGAGCTCCGGCTCTTGGGTCCGGCTTTTCAGAAAGGACTGATGGTGATGAGGAGTTGCCCACGCCACTTGACACACCTGTATATGTGTCCATGTATGGAGTCAGCCTCTTGACACACCTGTACATGTGTCCATGTATGGAGTCAGCCTCAGGACACACCTGTATACGTGTCCATGTATGGAGTCAGCCTCATGACACACCTGTATACGTGTCCATGTATGGAGTCAGCCTCAGGACACACCTGTACACGTGTCCATGTATGGAGTCAGCCTCAGGACACACCTGTACACGTGTCCATGTATGGAGTCAGCCTCAGGACACACCTGTACATGTGTACACCTAAATTATTGGGATCGTCTCAAAGCTCTCCAAATGTCCTCACTAGAAAGGAGACGAGAGAGATACCAAATAATATACACATGGAAAATACTGAAGGGCCAGGTCCCAAATCTACACAGTAAAATAACAACGTACTGGAGTGAACGACATGGAAGAAAATGCAGAATAGAACCAGTGAAGAGCAGAGGTGCCATAGGCACAATCAGAGAACACTGTATGAACATCAGAGGTCCACGGTTGTTCAACACCCTCCCAGCGAGCATAAGATATATTCCCGGAACAACCGTGGACATCTTCATGAGGAAACTAGCCTGTTTTCTAAAAAAAAAAGTGCCGGACCAACCAGGCTGTGGTGGGTATGTGGGCCTGCGGGCCGCTCCAAGCAACAGCCTGGTGGACCAGACTCTCACAAGTCAAGCTTGGCCTCGGGCCGGGCTTGGGGAGTAGAAGAACTCCCAGAACCCCATCAACCAGGTAGGTTGTGTGCCAAGAGTTGGGCAGCAGCCTGGTACAGTTAGTTGGTGAAGTCAGGATATGATATTGGAGTGCTACCGGATTGTAGCAGCTTACTGTCACCCTGTTACGGTTGCAGACAGGGTGACAGTGGACAATAATTCACTAAAAGGGGATTTTGAAGATTATCCCAGACATGGAGAGAGTGGGGAGTCACGGCGGCTCGAGTAGGGTGTGTACTCCAGACAACAAGGCCAATTTTGGAACCGCACTCCTAAATATAATTGACACAAAACCCCTCTCCTAGATCAAAATGCGTACAGGGTGATCTCCCAGGTAATTGCAAGCACTCCTGTGTCCATTGGTGCGCGACCGACGGTAGCGGGAGTGGTTGCTGAGGTCGGCTGTTGTTCTATCAGGGAGTGGTTGGGGTCTCTGTTCGCCAGTACACAAGTAACAGTCTGGTGCAGTAACCAGCTTTTTGGGGGTAAGATCCCCCCCCCCCCTTGATAACAGTCACTGTGAGGGGCGGGGATGGCGGCGTGACAGGGAGACAGGGACGTACCTGGAGTTGGCAGCAGCAGTATGAGGACACACAAGACTGACAGTCTGGCGCACACTCCACTCCTCTGGTGGTCCATGGCTGCCGCTGGCTCCTTCCTGTGAGATGGGCGCTTCTCTTGTTGTTTAGGGCGTGCCGGCTGTCTGGGGCGGCCTGCAGGTGTGCTGGGTGTTTGGGGCGACCTGGCAGGTGTGCTGGGTGTTTGGGGCGGCCTGGCAGGTGTGCTGGGTGTCTGGGGCGGCCTAGCAGGTGTGTTGGGTGTCTGGGGCGGCCTGGCTGGTGTGTTGGGTGTCTGGGGCGGCCTGGCAGGTGTGTTGGGTGTCTGGGGCGGCCTGGCAGGTGTGTTGAGTGTCTGAGGCGGCCTGGCAGGTGTGTTGGGTGTCTGGGGCTACCTGGCAGGTGTGTTGGGTATCTGGGGCGGCCTGGCAGGTGTGTTGGGTGTCTGGGGCGGCCTAGCAGGTGTCTGGGGCGGCCTGGCTGTGAGAGAGGGGGGTGTGGGAGGTGGTGGGCGTGACGAGGGCTGACTGGCGCAGGGGTCCTGGGGGTCGGGTGTTGGAGGACTGTAGTTTAACTTCACATTCCCACTTTAGTCAGTAAAGGCGACCTGTCTGCGTGTGGTGGTGTTTACTGGCTTAGTCTGTTAGTTGAGGGGGCAGGTGGGGCTCATGTTGGCTCGGGCGTTTGTGTGTTTTGTTTGTGTGGGTGTAGTGAGGTGTGTTGGTCTATGTGTGGGTGTATTGGAGTGAGGTGTGGCGTATTTGGAGTGTGTGTGCGCGCTCCAAGTGTGAGAGGAAGTGTTTCTGCAGCGAAGGATGCCTGGGAGAAGTGCAACAGCTTGAAGTTCGGACATGAAGCGTGTTCTGGTGTACCGGGGTGTCGTGGTGGCGGTAGTGGGGTGTACTGGGGTGTTGTGGGGTGGGGGTGGTAGGGTAATGGTAGTGTGGGTGTGGTGGTTGTGTGTGGCGGGAGAGTGTAGTGGAGGTGTATTGTTATGGCGGGCTGTGTGCTGTCGAAGGTTGGCGTCGCCCCTCGCGCTGCTTCCCTGAAATAGACAAATAAATACAAATATTTATTCCGGTAAAGTACATACATACAAGGTGAGGTACAAAAGTTGATGGATTTATAGATAGATCTAATACATACACTGCCTAAAGCTACTATTACGCAAAGCGTTTCTGGCAGAAAAGTATACAGAGTATACAAAGTACACAGTACACTCAGTCTGGGGGAGACAACATGGGAGTGGGGAAAACTAATGAAGCAAAACATATAAGACATGTATTGAGGGCAGATAATATTTTAGGGGAGGTAATTGAAAGATAGTGAGAGAAGTGAGAGAGAGAGCATGAGTGACAGTGAGAGGTGAGGACGCCGCTATAACTACCATCCGCGACACTGCTACCAACCATGCAAGCTCTGCCAGTGTGACACTGTTGACGGTGACAATAGTGAGTGTAAAGGGCACAACACTGGCCACAAGAGTGACGGGTGAGGACGACTGCAGGAACCTGCAAGATAACCTGTACAAACACTGAGAGTGATCCCACACGTGAATGTCGAAGTTCACTCTTAGTAAATACCAGATGACCAGGCTGACGTCCAGCAAGATGGATACTCATAGTACCGTCTGGGAGGAGGGAGGGCTGGAGGGAGGGCTGGTGCAGGAGGGAGGGAGGGCTGGGGCAAGAGGGAGGGCTGGGGCAGGAAGGAGGGCTGGGGCAGGAGGGAGGGAGGGAGGGCTGGGGCAGGAGGGAGGGAGGGCTGGGGCAGGAGGGAGGGAGGGCTGGGGCATGAGGGAGGGCTGGGGCAGGAGGGAGGGCTGGGGCAGGAGGGAGGGAGGGCTGGGGCAGGAGTGTGCAGCTTTGCACACTTCCTTATCGTTCTCTGTGTATCCCGTCTCCTGTGTAGTATTATCACCTCCTTATGTACCCACACTGTCTTCCTCGTGTGGTTATAGAGTGGTAAGGCCTGGCATTACCAATGTACATCATCTGGCCAAGAGTTAGAGGTGGCAGATGCTGCAACAGTTGCTGGACCAAGTAACAGTTGCATGGCGGCACGCAACACGCAGACCTCCAAGTGTATAATTGCTCTCATTACCCCGGGGTCACCAGCTGCAGAGTTAGAGGAGCAACTCCGCCGCTCTTCATGTGTAACACAACACATATAGACCCGTCGCCGACCCCTGGAGAGTGGTAGGAGCCGGCAGGGGCGGTGTTTACTCTTAGTAAACTTGGGAGCCGGTCGGCCGAGCGGACAGCACGCTGGACTT
>NC_091236.1:5514415-5564415 GCF_040958095.1 Procambarus clarkii | reverse complement strand
GATAGAGAAAATTCGTGTTAGAATTATTAATCTTACTTTTTCGGTCATATTTAATAATATATATATATATATATATATATATATATATATATATATATATATATATATATATATATATATATACGAACTAGTTATATATACATGTACACATACTCATACATACATGTACATATACATACAATACCAGCTCTTGAGTGTGTGGGGTTAATGTTGCTTGGATCACACTCCTCGCTTGTCTCCCTTCTCCTTTGTTTTGCTCCACACGTACACAGTGTTAGGTGGTTATCGTGTGTCATAGTACTGTGGCTTGTGGCACAGTACACTGCCTCTCTACACTCTCACCCTGATGCTTGTGGCACAGTACACTGCCTCTCTACACTCTCACCCTGATGCTTGTGGCACAGTACACTGCCTCTCTACACTCTCACTCTGATGCTTGTGGCACAGTACACACTGCCTCTCTACACTCTCACCGTGATGCTTGTGGCACAGTACACTGCCTCTCTACACTCTCACTCTGATGCTTGTGGCACAGTACACTGCCTCTCTACACTCTCACCGTGATGCTTGTGGCACAGTACACTGCCTCTCTACACTCTCACCGTGATGCTCGTGACACAGTACACTGCCTCTCTACACTCTCACTCTGATGCTTGTGGCACAGTACACTGCCTCTCTACACTCTCACCGTGATGCTCGTGACACAGTACACTGCCTCTCTACACTCTCACCCTGATGCTTGTGGCACAGTACACTGCCTCTCTACACTCCCACCCTGAGGCTCGTGACACAGTACACTGCCTCTCTACACTCTCACTCTGACGGTCAAAACTCTTATCCATCTAAGAACGCTTCACAATAAGAAAGACTTACAACTTCCGCCTAAGTTTTAAAAGAACTTAGAACTTTTATTTGACTTAGAACTCTTCACAATAGCTTAAGAAAGAATTGTGTGTAAGACAAGTTGGAAGTGGCAGTGAGCCAGCGCTTGTCTCGTGATTGTTCTCATAATATTGTAAACTGTAGCCACCTTGCCAGGCAGGATTGTTCTTCACAGAACCTGTTGTTGAAGCTTGAAGACCAGATCTTGCTTGTTAGTGGTGTAGGAGCCTCCGTCGTAGTGCCCTGTGGTACCTTACAGGTGATCCTTGTTAGTGGTGTAGGAGCCCCGTCGTAGTGCCCTGTGGTACCTTACAGGGGATCCTTGTTAGTGGTGTAGGAGCCCCGTCGTAGTGCCCTGTGGTACCTTACAGGGGATCCTTGTTAGTGGTGTAGGAGCCCCGTCGTAGTGCCCTGTGGTACCTTACAGGTGATCCTTGTTAGTGGTGTAGGAGCCCCGTCGTAGTGCCCTGGGGTACCTTATAGGGGATCCTTGTTAGTGGTGTAGGAGCCCCGTCGTAGTGCCCTGGGGTACCTTATAGGGGATCCTTGTTAGTGGTGTAGGAGCCCCGTCGTAGTGCCCTGGGGTACCTTATAGGGGATCCTTGTTAGTGGTGTAGGAGCCTCCACCAGACACACTCCCGTAATATATTACCTTGTAATATATTTTGTATTCGCTGTGTTTATATTTAGTTCCCCGTTACAGTGTCACTGTACTTCTGACTCACCATGCTTCTCACTCACCATACTTCTCACCATGTGTCTCAGCCTGAGGGTTAGGGGTGTGTGGTGTGGTAGCGGTGAGAACGAGGCCAGGGGTGCCGCTGGTGGTACAAGCAGCAAGGGTTGTACCAACACAGAGTGGAGTCTACCCTCCCGGAGATCATGCCTCGCACAGTGTTCCAGTTCCCTACCCAAGTTGCTCAACAATTGTAAAGTCATGGAATTTTTCCCGCCTGTCACGTCTTCTGTTGCGTGACTAATATTTTAGATTGGCTACAAGACGTTGGACGAGAGAGAGACGCGCTGCATGGCTCCACCAATCAAAATGGTGGAGCCAACCATCCACCTAAAATCCGAAAGTGGCCAGGATTGGTTGCCAACTAAAGAGGGGATTATACTGGTTGAGGAGGATGGTAGTGATTAGGTCAGGGAGGTATTTTATGGTCTTGAGCCTTGTTGACGGTAAACAGATACTGTCTGTCTAGTGATGGCTTATTAGAAGAGACAGGCGAGTGTGTAGGAGCTTAAGATATTACCCCATACACCATATGTGATCTCCATATCTCGACATGCAGACGATGATGGAGTTGAGTTTCTTGATGAGGAAGGAACCCACACAACTTTAAGGCTATCAATGTCTTGTCTTCAGCAAGAGAAGGACACCAAGCAAGACACACACTGCCGGAACCACCGTGGACATCTTCAAGAGAAAAATGGACAGTTTTCTTCAAGGAGTGCCGGACCAATCGGGCTGTGGTGGATATGTGGGCCTGCGGGCCGCTCCAAGCAACAGTCTGGTGGACCAAACTCTCACAAGTCAAGTCTGGCCTCAGGTCGGGCTTGAGGAGTACAACTCCCAGAACCCCATCCAGGTACAAGCATTTATACAACTAATAAATAAACTATGGAAATTACTCGTTAGTAGCGGGACAAAGCGGAGCCAGAAAACACCAGTGACGGGTGAGCCACCATAGTGAAGCACCAGGGACGGGTGAGCCGCCATAGTGAAGCACCAGTGACGGGTGAGCCACCATAGTGAAGCACCAGTGACGGGTGAGCCACCATAGTGAAGCAGCAGTGACGGGTGAGCCACCATAGTGAAGCAGCAGTGACGGGTGAGCCACCATAGTGAAGCAGCAGTGACGGGTGAGCCACCATAGTGAAGCACCAGTGACGGGTGAGCCACCATAGTGAAGCAGCAGTGACGGGTGAGCCACCATAGTGAAGCAGCAGTGACGGGTGAGCCACCATAGTGAAGCACCAGGGACGGGTGAGCACCATAGTGAAGCACCAGTGACGGGTGAGCCACCATAGTGAAGCACCAGTGACGGGTGAGCCACCATAGTGAAGCACCAGGGACAGACTCTCCACCTTTCATAGGCATTAAATGCTCCGTCTGTGTTAATATGGCAACATGTATATTGTATAGTTTAGTAAGGCTTTATTTACATTCTGAATCTGAAGTGTATTATTGTGGATGGTAGTGTATCTATAGTGTATTAGTGTGGAAGTGGGCGGAACTGAAAGAGATAGATGCGTGGAGATATTCCTGGGCACAACTGCGACTTGTAGACACCTCTCCTAAATTTTTAAATTTTGCCCCGAGGGGCGAGTTTATTGGGCAGCGCCACTCATCTTGTGAGTGGACACACCGCCATAGCAGCATGTACAACACTTCCCAATAGGAAGAAAACCCGCTGGACACCTCTCCTGTTTGTACGACACCTGCCCAATATATAAGACACGTGTCCAGTTAATGGACACTTTGTGTGTATCCGTATAGTGAGAGTGTAGTGGTGGAGAGCGTGAAGGCCTGGCGGGACGGCCGGTCAGTAAGCCACTGTGGTGGGCTTGGTAACCCTTACCAACCCAGGAGGCTTGGAGAGATGAGGAAAGGAGAGGAAGAGAATGGGATGAGAGGCGGTAAACAAAGGGGAGGAGAGTGTGGAGAGAGAGAGAGGGGGGGGGGAGAAGGTAAGAGGGGGAGCAGAAGAGGGGGATGGGTAGGGAAATAGGGGGAAGGGGAAGATCTTGGTGATTGCGTCGCCACACACAACTCTGAACGTCACACAAAAATTATTATAGCGAGGCGGAGACTTAAGATAAGGATGCTGTAGTCGTGGGGAGAGCCAGGGAAGGAGAGACAGGTAGGGAGAGAGGGGGGGAGAGTGAGGGGGCGGGGCAGAGCGTGAGATAAAGGTTTAAGAGTTCCCCAAACACACACACATATATGGTCAGGACACCCCAGCAGGCCTGACACTGATCTCTGTCTCACCGTGTACTCACCGTGAGGTACTCACCGTGAGGTGCCCACCTAGAGATACCTACAGGTACTCACCTAGAGGTACTCATTTATAGGTACAAAACTAAAGGTACTCATCTTAAGGTACATACCTAGTGGTACTCACCTGACCCAAACCTGCTCCACAGTCACATCAGGAGGAAAACAACAGTGAAAGAACAGGTGATGAAACTCCGAACGGGTGAGGACAGGTACACAGAAAATGACAAAGAGGTATGTGTGAAGAACTCAAGAGATTCCAGGTCTTCACAGTATAACGGGGAGAGGTCCCTGAACTAAGAGCGTGGCAGTAAACCAGGCTGCTTTTGAAGGGTTCGAAATTACCAGAGATGAAGTTAGGTGGCGTCTGTTGGATCTGGACGTGAGCAAGGCTGTTGGACCTGACACATTTTCTCCATGGATACTAAAAGAGTGTGCAGAAGCACTTTGATTGCCACTCTCCATGGTGTATAATAAGTCACTAGAAACAGTAAATGAATTTTTCGTTTTGAATGCATTTCCTAGCAAGATATTATATGGAATTCCGAGGAGATTCATTATCAAATTTAAGCCTACTATCGAGGTTCTTAAAGTCCCTAAACACACATACAGTATGTCAAATTAACATATTTAGGTATATTAAGGTTTTACAGTAGGAAAGAACTTGTGCATATTCCTAAACATACATATCCACAAATGAGTTTATGGGGAATCTGCCTGTCTGTCGCGGGGCAAATACCACATAGGCTGAGGTATTTGGAGTCCGGTATAAGGAGGGCCGCCTTCGCCTGCAAGTTACGTATGTCTCTGGCCTCGAACCCACTGGTGGGTTCGAGGCCCACTGGTGGGTGTTGTCCAAAGATTGTTAATCTTCACTTGTGGTTTATGCAAGTATAGGCTTATAGCATGGACACGAGTTCTCTCACATTAACAGTGGCTTGATGAAAAACGCATAGTAACCTCTCACTTGTCTAGCGCCCTCGGGAAGTGGAGATATTTGAGGTGTATATATATCTCGAAGTCTCTACTTCTTTTGTAGGGTCTGATGGTGTAGTGGGTTAAGGCGTCCTAGTTATGGAAGGTAGTTGTGCTTTCTGGGTTCGAGGCCCACTGGTGGGTGTTATCCAAAGATTATATATATATATATATATATATATATATATATATATATATATATATATATATATATATATATATATATATATATACATATATAAATAATGATTTGCTATAAGATTACGTTATCGTTAGCAAAAGGTTAAGTCATTAGTGTTTCATAACAGTAAGATGATACCCTTCCCACGTTGGTGGTAATGGTGTTGTGGGCCGGTGTTGTGGTGGTGGTGGTGGTGGCGGTGGCGGTGTTGTGGTGGTGGTGTGGTGGTGGCGGTGTTGTGGTGGTGGTGTGGTGGTGGCGGTGTTGTGGTGGTGGTGTGGTGGTGGCGGTGTTGTGGTGGTGGAGGCCATGATGATGATGCTAGAAATTTGGTTATACAAAACTTAATACAGTGTTAACATAACATTACTGTTGGATACAGTAAACGCAGACAGTGCCAGCAGACGCAGACAGTGCCAGCAAACGCAGACAGTGCCAGCAGACGCAGACAGTGCCAGCAGACGCAGACAGTGCCAGCAGACATCATGATGTCTGATACAACAGCAGTAGCCACGTGTTGGTGTTGTGTGTGGTGGGTTGGTAATTTTTGCCCCGGGGGCTAGTGTACTGGGAGTGACGCTCACCAATAAATTAGCCCTCTGGGGCAAAATTAAGAATACCAACATCCACAAACAATAGAGAGAGACGCCTCTCTCTCTCTCTGGAAGTAGCAACGTCCCCCTCCGGAAAGCGACGCCTCTCTCTCTCTGGAAGCAGCAACGTCTCCCTCCGGAAAAGCGACGCCTCTCTCTCTCTTTGGAAGCAGCAGCGTCCCCCTCCGGAAAGCGACGCTTCTCTCTCTCTGGAAGCAGCAGCGTCCCCCTCCGGAAAAGCGACGCCTCTCTCTCTCTGGAAGCAGCAACGTCCCCCTCCGGAAAGCGACGCCTCTCTCTCTCTGGAAGCAGCAACGTCCCCCTCCGGAAAGCGACGCCTCTCTCTCTCTGGAAGCAGCAACGTCCCCCTCCGGAAAGCGACGCCTCTCTCTCTCTGGAAGCAGCAACGTCCCCCTCCGGAAAAGCGACGCCTCTCTCTCTCTTTGGAAGCAGCAACGTTCCCCTCCGGAAAGCGACGCCTCTCTCTCTCTCTCTCTGGAAGCAGCAACGTCCCCCTCCGGAAAAGCGACGCCTCTCTCTCTCTGGAAGCTGCCCCTCCTTGGAAAATGTTTGTTACTAAGTGCTGTTGCTGCCGAGGTAACTCACTGTCGTTTACAGTCTTGGCGAACAGTGGCATTACTAAACATCAAGACAACATTATGATTCACCAGTGGTTGATTTACATTTTTTAAAATTATATAAAGGTGTAAGTAGGTGATATATCTGGTTGGCTAAGCCACGTCTGTTCCCCAATGTGTGATGTTCGTTCAGACCACTTATTATAAGGCATGGAGGGAGCCGGAGAACCATTCATTAAAGGTACTCATGATAAATTAGTACACCTGGAGGCAGGAACATATTACAGTGTGCTTCCTCCCCACAAGTGGAGTTGTAGAGCCAAGTGAACTGGAAACACTGTGTGGGCCATGGCAGCGGTGACAGCTTAGTATGTCCACCACCATGTTCCTCCTCCACGGTCATGCCTACACAGTCACGGTGAGTACATTACAGTATACTGTGTAGACTGTGAACGGCCGCAACAAAATACACTGTACACCACACAACAAAGAGTAACTTCAGTGTCTCTAAGGTGTATATTGCTACATTTCTTAATTTTGTATATGTTAAGGTCGAGTTGTTGATGAGACCCGCCACACCTGGGGCAGACTGTGTACCTTGGGGAGGAGGAGGGCGGGGCAGGTGTGTCATTATGGGAGAATGGGTGAGGGAAGGGGGATGGGTGAGAGATGGGTGAAGGAGAGAGAGCGTTTGTGTGTGTGTGTACACGCACTGTGTATTCACCTAGTTGTGCTTGCGGGGGTTGAGCTCTGCTCTTTCGGCCCGCCTCTCAACTGTCAATCAATCAAATGCTACTAACTGCTAATTCAACACACACAGGAAGCAGCCCGTAGCGGCTGTCTAACTCACAGGTACTTATTTACTACTAGATAACAGGGGCATCAGGGTGAAAGAAACTCTGCCTATTGTTCCTCGCCGGCGCCTGGAATCGAACCCGGGCCACAGGATTACGAGTCCCGCGCGCTGTCCACTCAGCTACCAGCACTTCGTACTGTACTGTACTTTGAGCGTGTACGTTTGTGGTCGTGTTTGTACAGGGTTTTTGCATGTGATCATGTTCAGGAGAATGTGTGTACATGTGTGCACATGAGTGTACATGTTTGTGTACACAGGACTCTTGGTTTTCACGTCATCTGGCTGAGTCATCAGCTCATGTTCCCCCCCCCCTCATGTTACCCCCCCCCCACCCTTTACCACACCCTAGGCACGTATTTATGTCCTCACCTAACTGCACTCGTCCACAGATTCAGCACCGCTCCTGTGCCAGGTAAGTCCTCTACGGGCTCACCATAGCCCGTGCTACTTGCCCCGCTCCAGTGCCAGGTAAGCTACGGACTCACCATAGCCCGTGCTACTTGCCCCGCTCCTATGCCAGGTAAGTTACGGACTCACCATAGCCCGTGCTACTTGGAACTTGTACCGAGTAGCTGAATCTATAACAACAACAACATGCACTCGTTTAGCTGTGACAGGAAGCGTGAGTTTCAGCTCTTGAGTCCCGCCTCTTAATTCCCAGTCAACGACTGGTATACTGATGTTCATGACATGTTGACACATGACACATGACCTTCTGCACTCCCACCCTAGTACCCACCCCTGCCAGGCCGTGCACCCCGGCCAACACCCCCGCCCTAACGTCCACCCCGGTCAACACCCCCGCCCTAACGTCCACCCCGGCCAACACCCCCACCCTCAACACCCCCACCCTCAACACCCTGGGCCACACTGACACTGGAGTGGGTGACTTAAGTATTGGTCACATAGCGTTATTATCTGCACCTCCACACCAGAGGCGGGACCCGGGTGTGCGCCGCTAGTGGCGTGTCTCCTCTCCCAGTTGTCCCTCACGACAGTTGAGCTCCGCCTCTTTGATCCCGCCTCTCAACTTTCAAGCATCTCATGTATGTAGAGGTCTCTAAGCCCATATAGCTCTGTCATATATGGACGAGACTGCCTCCAGCAATGTCTCCGTGTTGGAATGAGGGATGAGGCGCTGGAAAAGAAAGCTGGCAGCTCTAGGGTTCCTTGTTGTTTCAATGAGCTTAGAACCCAGTTCCTTAAAAAAACTGGTAGCACTTTTACCCCATGCGCCGAGTGTCCCAGACGCAATGGGGACAAAATTGTAGTGGTGATCCAGTTCTCTGTACTTACGGGATTTGGCTGCTTCCCTGTGGGTGGCAGCGCCAACTGGTTGTGCAACACTAAGATCAATGTAGGTGTTAGCCTGGGTTGATACGCACGTGTAGTCCCATACCAATTGCTTGCCGTTCTTCCAGGGGGTTCACTGTGATACCATCCGGGCGACCAATAAGAGCATCAGAGTTACGGGGCTCTCTCTCAGTTGGGCATCCAGCTGTGGTGAGGCTCCTCTTGATGATGTCGTTAACTTCACTGTGCCTCGAGTGCCATCCCCCTGTGCTTTGGCAGAGTAGGCCATGGTGGCCGTACCTGTCAGCCACAACCTCGCTGCAAATACACCTATATCTGGTGTGGATTGGGGCAGCAAGGCGGAGGGCCACAGCAATTCGGAGGGCGTGTGGTGTGAGACGCGTGCCAGTTGCCGACATTGGGGTTGCTAACAGGAAATCCCCTGCATGTGGTGCTGCTACTGCTCTGAGGCGAGCAATGTCGTGTTGTGTTGTTGCAGCACCCAGGCACTCTGCAGCAACTTGGTCTACAATGGGGCCATCCCAGCTGGATTGCTGGTGGGCTTTTGGGGATGGTGGTTGAGGTGATTGGCCTGCACGAGAGGCCCACTCTGTGGCACAGCGTGTAAAATTGGGATCATGTACACCTGCCAGCTGATGTAAGTGGGCAGGTAGAATTTCCTTCACAAGGTCGTCGGATGCTGATAAGGAGGACAGGAAGGTTGGTACAGCAATTTGTGTTGCTGTTCGAATTGAGAGTCTTACGTCTTACGTAAGACTCTCAATTCGTAAAACTCTTTTATATATTATATAAATTTTATATATATATATATATATATATATATATATATATATATATATATATATATATATATATATATATATATATATATATATAGATGACGCTTCAAGTGTGAGCTTGAGGTACCGCAGCATCAGAGGGGAGGCAGGGGTGAGGTACCACAGCACCAGGGGGGGAGAGGCAAGGGTGAGGTACCACAGCACCAGGGGGAGAGGCAGCGGTGAGGTGCCACAGCACCAGGGGGGGGGCAGGGGTGAGGTACCACAGCATCAGAGGGGAGGCAGGGGTGAGGTACCACAGCACCAGGGGGGGCAGGGGTCAGGTACCACAGCACCAGGGGGGGGGGGGCAGGGGTCAGGTACCACAGCACCAGGGGGGAGGGCAGGGGTGAGGTACCACAGCACCAGGGGGGGAGGCAGGGGTGAGGTACCACAGCACCAGGGGGAGAGGCAGGGGTGAGGTACCACAGCACCAGGGGGAGAGGCAGGGGGGAGGTACCACAGCACCAGGGGGAGAGGCAGGGGGGAGGTACCACAGCACCAGGGGGAGAGGCAGGGGTGAGGTACCACAGCACCAGGGGGGGGCAGGGCACACGTGGAGCGGGTTTGACTACGACTGTCGACGCAGGTAAACCAATTTTTTTTCACGAGATTAACAGCTTTACACGTGAAGGCCACGACGACTCGAGTGAACACGACTCGAGTGAACACAACTCGAGTGAACACAACTGGAGTGAACACGACTGGAGTGAACACGACTGGAGTGAACACGACTGGAGTGAACACGACTGGAGTGAACACAACTGGAGTGAACACAACTGGAGTGAACACAACTGGAGTGAACACAACTGGAGTGAACACAACTCGAGTGAACACGACAAGAGTGAACACGACAGGAGTGAACACGACTGGAGTTAACACAACAGGAGTGAACACGACAGGAGTGAACACGACAGGAGTGAACACGACAGGAGTGAACACGACTGGAGTTAATACGACTGGAGTGAACACGACTGGAGTGAACACGACAAGAGTGAACACGACTCTACAACAACCCGGTGTCAGCTAAGACAGCTGTATTTCAAGCCAGACGAGGCACTTTCAAGTCAAATTTGTACATTTCAAATGTTGTAAGACAATTTTTTTTTATTATTAATACATGAGGTACATCTGCATTAGTGCAGCTACCCTAGACTATATGAAGTGGAGTACAGTGTGTCAAAAAAGCTAACTAGGTGATGCTAAAAAATCCCCATCACACAGGATGGTTAGTCATACAGAGGCATGTGATAAGCGGTCTGCACTGGCAGACTCCGGATGCATTTTGAGGATATCATCAACACAAGATTGAATAAGGTAGCAGTGGTAATACAAGTCCCTATCTCGCAGGATGGTTAGTCATACAGAGCCATGTGTTTAGTAGCCGGCACTGGCAAATTTTGGATATACTGTGAGGATATCTTCAAGAACACGAGAGTGAATAAAGTAATTGCAGAGCTCCAGGTACCTCATGCCAACTGGTCTGAAAGGTCTAATAACTGGGCATTCAGTGATGTAGTGCGGGAGATCGTGCCGCAGTTCCTGCTCACAGAGTTTGCAACTGGAGTGCTCAGGATTGGGAGACCCGTCACCTGCCACAGGTGACGGATCTCCCAATCCTGAGCACTCTAGTTGCAAACTCTGTGAGCAGGAACTGCGGCACGATCTCCCGCACGACAACACTGAATGCCCAGTGATTAGACCTTTCAGACCAGTTGGCATGAGGTACCTGGAGCTTTGCAATTAGACAAATATAAAATTCAAGCATTTAAACTCTAAGGATACTGCACATGACGTTTCAGTACGATTTAGATCCTGAGGTAATTGTAAGGTGTAAACTCTCGACCAAGTTGAAACTGGGAAGTGAGTGTATAGTAGTTAAGTGTGGGCGTGGGCGTGGGGGGGGGCGACACATGGTGTGGTCAAGATAATAATACACACAGTGGACTGCAGAGTTGCTGGCCCAGGTTCAGGTGAGAGGACCAGGTGGTGGTGTATGGCAACCTGGCCAGTGATGTTGCCATCACTACTGTCACTCACCACCATGACAACACTGTCACTCACCACCACCATGATAACACTGTCACTCCCCACCACCACCATGACAACACTGTCACTCACCACCACCACCATGACAACACTGTCACTCACCACCACCATGACAACACTGTCACTCCCCACCACCACCATGACAACACTGTCACTCACCACCACCACCATGACAACACTGTCACTCCCCACCACCACCATGACAACACTGTCACTCCCCCACCACCATGACAACACTGTCACTCCCCACCACCACCATGACAACACTGTCACTCCCCCACCACCATGACAACACTGTCACTCCCCACCACCACCATGACAACACTGTCACTCACCACCACCACCATGACAACACTGTCACTCCCCACCACCACCATGACAACACTGTCACTCACCACCACCACCATGACAACACTGTCACTCCCCCACCAGGACCCGAGTGAGGGCCCGGGTGGGGGGGGGGGAGGTCATTGTCCCTCACAATGCACCTTTGGTAAATATATAAACACACATTAATGATGTATAAGAATAACTGAGAACAGAGAGATGGAAATAGAATGATGGATCGGCACAATGATAACACTCAGATCAGAATAGAATGACGGAAGGTATAAAGATAGCAGGAGAGAGAGAGAGGAAGATGTGTGGTGAGAGTAGGATGGAGGAGAGTCATATGGTGGTGAGAGTAGGATAGAGGAGAGTAATATGGTGGTGAGAGTAGGATGGAGGAGAGTCATATGGTGGTGAGAGTAGGATGGAGGAGAGTAATATGGCGGTAAGATAGACCTGATGCTCCTCTCTTGATGTAGACAGCTACTGCACCCTCACTCAACCCCACACCAACACCACCATAACCCCCAACACCCCAACAACCACTCCAACAACCCCACAACCACCCCACAACCACTACAACAACCACTCCAATAATCCCCACATGGGGCTGAAGGAAGGTGTGTCTGTGGGTGTACTCAGTGTGTGTCTGGGGACTGTGGCGTGGTTGGTGGTGTTGTAATTGTCAATGTTTGTCTGTCACTTACCGTGGTCCAGCGCACATTTAGCGCCATTGTGTTTGCTCTCATATTGGTGCATTTCCTTGAGGCGTGAAGCTGCATCTTCCTCCAAAACATCCACATATTTTGGAGCCGGTCGGCCGAGCGAACAGTACGCTGGACTTGTGATCCTGTGGTCGTGGGTTCGATCCCAGGCGCCGGCGAGATACAATGGGCAGAGTTTCTTTCACCCTATGCCCCTGTTACCTATCAGTAAATAGGTACCTGGGTGTTAGTCAGTTGTCACGGGCTGCTTCCTGGGGGTGGAGGCCTGGTCGAGGACCGGACCGCGGGGACACTAAAGCCCCGAAGTCATCTCAAGATAACCTCAAGATAACATATGTGCTCTGTCCTGGATGAACTAAATCTTTGAAATCTTCGTTATCTTGCTCATTAACTAATCAACCATGAATTACCTCTGTCTTCTCATCTGTCTTCAGATTAGCAATCTGAAGACATATAGCTAATCTGTCTTCAGAATGCACATTTAATTTTAATAATAAATATTATCTTCAGGCTTCTGGAACGGCAATAGAAAATCCACTACCTCCATTGATTGCAAATTTATATATGGATTTTTTTTTTAGAAAGGAAATTTGTAAAATTACCCCTGGAATTATTTTATGATTTTGATATATTGAGGACGTTTTCTGTATTTGGCCTTCAAATGTCAATTCGGATGAATTTTTAGCTCAACTTAATGAACAATTCACCACTATAAAATTGACCGTAGAGAATGAAAATTGATAATGGTTGGCTATTTTGATCAATACTTCTAAGAATATGTCGTATGTTCATTATTTCTTTGGCCATAGATATAATGTGAGACAATCTATCTTTTCCTCCGTGTATCAAAGAGTTCTTCGTGTTGTTAGTCCTCAGCTCTTGGATAAAGAGTTCGAACATATTGATTCTTTGGGTTTCCAGCTTTGTTCCCCAGTAAGTTTCTTCGAAGGTTGTCGTAGCAAAGCTCACTGACCATGTTGGAACAAAGCTTGTCGTAACATAGCTCACTGTTCATGTTGGAACAAAGCTTGTCGTAACAAAGTTCACAGTACATGTTGGAACAAAATCAGCATTGAAAAACGTCGCCCAAAAGCGTCATTTTCGCCTGAGTTGGAAAGTCTTGACGCGACCAGAAACTTGTTCATGGTTCAAGTTGAACCAGAAGCTTGTTCATGGTTCATGTTGTGTGTAATTATGAAAATACAGTTGGAAAATTATTAGTTAGAAACAGATATCGTAGTGATAACTGTCATTTACAAAGTACCTTGTAAACGCCTTGTAAACACCTTGCAAATATCCTGTTAACACCTTGGTAACACCCTGTAAACACCCCTGTAAGTACCCTGTAAACACTAAAAACCCTGTAAACACCCTGTAAATACCCTGTGAAACACCCTGTAAATACCCTGTAGAAACCCTGTAAACACCCTATAAAATCCCTGTAAACACCCTGCAAATACCTTGTAAATACCTTGTAAACACCCTGTATATACAGGGTGTTTCGAATATAAGAGTACGAACATTGTGTAACAGTAGGCAGACGCCTAACACTAAGTATTCGTTTGTCAGCAAATTCTTGCCAAGGTGACTGGGAGAGTTCTTCATCCGTCACAAATTGTAGAAGCATTTTAATACAAATATGATTAAATCTGCTCTAATACACACTACAAAGCCACGTGACATTAATATTAGTTTAAAATAAAAACCCACACTTGTGTATGTGTGAAATTTATATAAGAAATTTACACCAAGTCGTTCGCACTCTCCTGAGTGCTTTGTCAAGGTCTGAGTGCAAGTCTGGTCCTAATCACACACTCAGACCTTGACAAAACAATCAGGAAAGTGTGAACGACTTGGTGTAAATTCCTGACATAAATTTCTCAAATACACAAGTGTATTGTGTACAACACTGACACTCTTTATACTAATTTTTTAATATTTTTTTTTATACTAGGTAATGCCTTCTCACAGATATAATAACAATTACGAATGAATATTACTCATATTGTGAACACTTTGGGTCAATTTTAATGGATCAATTATTTTTTTTTATTATTAAAAAAATTTAATTGATAATTTAATTTAGTATTTAAAAAATTAAAAAAAAAATTCCTCCTACCTGGGGACCTGGGAGAGGTCCCCCAGGTGGGAGGTGACCTGGGAGAGGTCCCCCAGGTGGGAGGTGACCTGGGAGAGGTCCCCCAGGTGGGAGGTGACCTGGGAGAGGTCCCCCAGGTGGGAGGTGACCTGGGAGAGGTCCCCCTGGTGGGAGGTGACCTGGGAGAGGTCCCCCAGGTGGGAGGTGACCTGGGAGAGGTCCCCCAGGTGAGAGGTGACCTGGGAGAGGTCCCCCAGGTGGGAGGTGACCTGGGAGAGGTCCCCCAGGTGGGAGGTGACCTGGGAGAGGTCCCCCAGGTGGGAGGTGACCTGGGAGAGGTCCCCCAGGTGGGAGGTGACCTGGGAGAGGTCCCCCAGGTGGGAGGTGACCTGGGAGAGGTCCCCCAGATGGGAGGTGACCTGGGAGAGGCCCCCAGGTGGGGGGGAGGCGCCAGGTAGACAATTACACAGTCCTCGAGGGGTCGTCGCCCACACCTCAAATATTGACCCCTTCCCGCCTCCCCCGACGTCAACACCCTCCCCCAGGCCACCACACACGGCCCCCTCACCAGGGCACCCCCCCCCCTGCCACACTGCCTCTCCTCCTCCCTGCCACACTGCCTCTCCTCCTCCCTGCCACACTGCCTCTCCTTCTCCCTGCCACACTGCCTCTCCTCCTCCACAGTTTATACTCTAATTTTGTGAATAAACTATATTTGGATATTTTATTCGACTAATAATAATTTCCTGGGATACAAGAGATTGGTGTGTGGGGAGGGTCGTGGGGGTGCGGGGAGGGGCTGGGGGTGTGGGGAGGGTCGTGCGGGGAGGGGCGTGGGTGTATGGGAAAAGGCGTGGGGGTGTGGGGAGGGGCGTGGGTGTGTGGGGAGGGTCGTCGGTGTGTGGGGAGGGGCGTGGGTGTGTGGGGAGGGGCGTGGGGGTGCGGGGAGGGGCGTGGGTGTGCGGGGAGGGTCGTGGGTGTGCGAGGAGGGGCCTAGGTGTGCGGGGGGGGGGGGGGGAGAGCAGCGCACACGCGGTAGGGCACAACAAGTTAACCCCTTCCCCCCATGCTAATTAAGCTCCTGCTGGGAGCCGTACACGGGTCAAGTGATGGGGAGGGGGAGAGGCAGTGATGGGGAGGGGGAGAGGCAGTGATGGGGAGGGGGAGAGGCAGTGATGGGGAGGGGGAGAGGCAGTGGTGGGGAGGGGGAGAGGCAGTGGTGTGGAGGGGGAGAGGCAGTGATGGGGAGGGGGAGAGGCAGTGATGGGGATGGGGAGAGGCAGTGATGGGGGGAGGGGGAGAGGCAGTGATGGGGGGGGAGAGGCAGTGTTGAGGGGGGGAAGGGAGTTAAGGAAGTGAGATTAGTTTAGCATAATAAAGGTCCTTTGGTCACCAATACAAGTCACACGCACGCGCGCACACACGCACGCACACAGCGTTACATATCGTCATACATCAGGTATTACAGCGTATAATGAAGGTATAATGACCCACATGATCTCACATATACCTACAATGTCTGCCTGAGCTCCTGGTCCCCGACTCTCCAGTTGTGGTTCGTTTATTGCAATACTTCACCATGTTGCTACAGTAACCTTTATGTTGTACCTGTGGACGGCCTTGAGCGCCTCCCCGTCTGGGTCCTCCCGCGGTGATGTTAGTCCAGTGGTGACTTGCTGTAGCGGACAACCCGCGAGACCAGCACGGGAGCACGCCAGGTAGCTAGCACGACAACAACACTCGGCTCCGGCGACACTAACACACACACATCAGTGATATATATATATATACATGTACACCTGCGACACTTCACAGCAGCGTTCTGAAAACTGATGAAAGTTTTGCAGAAAGAGACTGTGTGTTACCCATCAGTGTAAGATGCTCACGAGTCCAGCAGGCAGGAGTGACCGTCTTGGTCACTCCTTGTAGCAACCTGGTCACCCTTGTGACCTGTGTCTTGGTCACCCTTGTGACCTGTGTCTTGGTCACGCTTGTGACCTGTGTCTTGGTCACCCTTGTGACCTGTGTCTTGGTCACCGTTGTGACCTGAGTCATGGTCACCACTCCATATATAAACCAGGTGTAGGCCTTTGACATCTCTGCCAGGTATACTCACATACTGGAAGACATCATGACATATAAGCATATATTCACCGAGAGGTGTGACACAAATCTAGGTGAATATACACAAAGTTAACTTTCGTCAATGACTATACCCAGGACTAAAATATAAAGTATGTCTAACTACGGTAGACTTGCTGGTTGGTCGGGGAGTTATTGTGAGGGTCTTAATAACTCCTTCTGTTTCTTATTTCTATCAATGACTTGCCTAACGCTTCTAACCTTCTTAAATTATATTTGTAGATGACACTAGCTTCATCTTAAGCCCCAACTCACACACCCTAAATGATACATTAAACAATGAAATACAAAGAGTCCACTCAGGGATGTCAAGCAACAAGCGAACACTAAACGCACAAAACACCTAATACATTTTGTCATCAAATCCTCTAAGCAAATATAACAATATAACTTGATATAAACAATATGTTGGTTAAGAGTAAAACGGAAGCTCTTAAGCTTGAACATTACTACGAGACATAACTTCAGTACTGACGAATAAAGTTATCAAGAAAAGTCTGTAATGAGTTGGCGTACAGATCAGATACCATGTTCCCCATTCTCTTTTCACATTACATTACTCACTAATGTATTCCTATTTAACTTAGAGTATCTGTGCATGGGGTTCATCCACCACAAACTACCTCAGGCCCATCATCACCCAGCAAACGTCAGCCATAATGACTGCAACAATTACTGTCTTCAGACAAAACACAGCCACTTTGTTTAAATCTCTAACCGTGCTAAGCATTTGCCCCCACACAGTGTTGTCCTATTTACACATGCGAGGTCTTACACATCCACGATAACCCTGACTTTGTTGCTGTTGTTGTTTAAGATTAAGATTCGCTACCTGGAGCAAAAAATTCCAAGTAGCACGGGCTATGGTGAGCCCGTAGTACGAACCCTGACTTGAAACTCTTCCTAGATGTATATACAAGAAAACCACACCAGAAATAAGTACCTCTTTGTTATTGCCAAAGTTCGACAAAATGTACACAAACACATCATGTAGATGGTTTAAGTTGGATCTAAACTCCTCACCAGGAGCCAACAACTTGGGCTGGACGGTAGAGCGACGGTCTCGCTTCATGCAGGTCGGCGTTCAATCCCCGACCACGACATTAAGCACGATTAAGTGCTTAATTGCACACTAGTTTCTCTATCAGCTATCTCACCCTGTCAGAGTAAAAGAGACAAATGTATGTGAATGCATGTGTGTGTGTATATATGTATGCATATATGTATATGTACATATATGTGTGTGTGTGTATGTATATGTATGTGTATAAAGTATATATGGAATCTGATCAGAATTACATTTCACCTTTGTAAATGCACATTAATGACACTATGTAAAAGACACATCGAACACTTTATGTAGGGCATACGGATTTACTACAGATTTACATTTTAAAAGCACCGAATCACCTTCTGTGGTTGAGTGTTCAATAAACCCTTGAACTATATGTTTAACACATCTCTAACCCTGTCCATGGAGGACAGAAGAAAATGTATATATGCTGGTTAGCATTGTAAATGTCTGGCCACGTCTGTGGTAGGAAAAAAAAAAAGTCCTCCGACCGTCTAACTGGTTGGGCACCATTCCTTCCCTCCCGTCCAATCCCAAATCCTTTTCCAGACCCCCTTCCAAGTGCTATATAGTCGTAATGGCTTGTCACTTTCTCCCTGATAATTCCTCCTCCTACTCCCCACCAGGAGGCAACACGAACCCATACACCCTCAGCGATAATTTAAGATGGTCTAAACGTTTGTACCAGAGGACTACTGTGACAATATATACCTTCATCCACCTTCCATAAGTTGCGAAGGTTGGAAGTGAGTGTGGAAGCGGTACAAAACTGTCCGCAGTTTCACAAGAGCACCTCATATTCTGCTGCCCTTTCGCTAAGACAAAAACTGAGCACTTTAAAACCCGTTCTCACCAAGAAAAACTCTCAGGCATTTTGTTTCCTCGCAAAGTAAACTACAAAAGTATCTTGCTGTTGCTATAAATGAAAATATTCGAGACTAAAATTTGTAAACTGGATATAATCCCCAGTTGGAACACCCTCTGGAGTGTGTCCACAGCTGGAATACCCGCTGACTGGCGTGACGTCACAAGCGGAGTCCCACAGGGTTCTGTACTCTCACCTCTCCTGTTTCTGATATACGTAAATGATCTTCCAGAGGGTATAAACTCATTCCCGTCAATGTTTGCTGATGATGCTAAAATTATGAGGAGGATTAAGACAGAGGAAGACAGCATGAGGCTACAAGGTGACCTGGACTATTGAAGGCATAGTCCATCAAATGGCTGTTAGAGTTTAACCCGAGCAAATGTAAAGTAATGACGTTAGGTGTAGTGAGCAGGAGACTGGATTAAAGGTACCAGTTGGGAGTTGAAATCCTTCAAGAATCTGGGAAAAAGAATGACCTGGAAGTTGATATCGCACCAGACCTGTCCCCTGAGGCCCACATCAAGAGGATATCATCAGCGACATATGCTTGGTTGGTCAACATAAGAATTGCCTTTAGAAATTTGTGTAAAGGCCTTATATATCACATATATCAGACCAACTCTGGAGTATGCAGCTCCAGCGTGCAGTCCGTATCTCGTCAAGCACAAGATTAAATTCGAGAAGGTTGAAAGGTATGCCACCAGACTGGTACCCGAGCAGAGGGTTATGAGCTTCGAAGAGACTACGGGAACTGAACCTCACGTCGTTGGAAGAAAGAAGACTTAGGGAAGACATGATCACCTCATACACGATACTCAGAGGATTTTATATGAGTAGATAAAGGCAGTAAATTTGACATAGGGGGTACACGCACTAGGGGCAAACAGGTGGAAACTAAGTACTCAAATGAGCCATATTGACATTAGAAGGAACTTGTTTAGTGTCAGAATAGTTATCAAATGGAATGCACTAGGCAGTGATGTGGTGGAGGCTGACTCCATACACAGTTTCAAGTGTAGATATGATAGAGCCCAATAGGCTCAGGAAACTGTACACCTGTTGATTGACAGTTGAAAGGCGGGATCAAAGAGCCAGAGCTCTCTCACACACCTACACAGATACACAGACACAAGCCAAGACCGAACCGAAGCTACTCCACAGTCACATCAGGAGGAAAACAACAGTGAAAGAACAGGTAATGAAACTTAGAACAGGCGAGGACAGGTATACAGAGAATGACAAAGAGGTGTGTGAAGAACTCAACAAGAGGTTCTAGGAAGTCTTCACAATAGAACAAGGTGAGGTCACTGTGCTAGGAGAAAGGGAGGTAAACCAGGCGGCCTTGGAAGGGTTCGAAATTACGAGAGAGGAGGTCAAGAGACACCTGCTGGATCTGGATGTTAGAAAGGCTGTTGGTCCAGACGGGATCTCGCCATGGGTACTGAAAGTGTGTACAGAGGCACTTTGCTTGCCACTCTCCATAGTGTACAGTAAGTCACTGGAGACGGGAGACCTACCAGAAATATGGAAGACGGCGAATGTGGTCCCAATATACAAAAAGGGCGACAGGCAAGAGGCACTGAACTACAGGCCAGTGTCCTTGACTTGTATACCATGCAAGGTGATGGAGAAGATCGTGAGAAAAAAACCTAGTAACACATCTGGAGAGAAGGGACTTCGTGACAAATCGCCAACATGGGTTTAGGGAGGTTAAATCTTGCCTGATTGACTTAATAGAATTCTACGACCAGGTGACAAAGATTAAGCAAGAAAGAGAAGGCTGGGCGGACTGCATTTTCTTGGATTGTCGGAAAGCCTTTGACACAGTACCGCATAAGAGGCTGGCACATAAACTGAAGAGACGGGCAGGTGTAACTGGTAAGGTGCTCCAGTGGATAAGGGAGTACCTAAGCAATAGGAAGCAGAGTTACGGTGAGGGGCGAGACCTCAGATTAGAGTGAAGACACCAGTGGAGTCCCACAGGGCTCTGTATTCTGTCCTATCTTGTTTCTGATATATGTAAATTATCTCCCGGAGGGTATAGATTCATTTCTCTCAATGTTTGCTGACGATTCCAAAATTATGAGAAGGATTAAGACAGAGGGGGACTGCTTGAGGCTTCAAGAAGACCTAGACAAGCTGAAGGAATGGTCGAACAAATGGTTGTTAGAGTTTAACCCAAGCAAATGTAATGTAATGAAAATAGGTGTAGGGAGCAGGAGGCCACATACTAGGTATCATCTGGGTGATGAAATTCTTCAAGAGTCAGAGAGAGAAAAAGACTTAGGGGTTGATATCACGCCGGACCTGTCTCCTGCAGCACATATCAAGAGGATAACATCAGCGGCATATGCCAGGCTGGCCAACATAAGAACGGCATTCAGAAACTTGTGTAAGGAATCATTCAGAACTTTGTATACCACCTATGTCAGACCAATCCTGGAGTATGCAGCCCTAGCATGGAGTCCATATCTAGTCAAGGATTAGACCAAACTGGAAAGGTTCAAAGGTTTGCCACCAGACTAGTACCCGAGCTGAGAGGTATGAGCTACAAGGAGAGACTACGGGAATTAAACCTCACTTCGCTGGAAGACAGAAGAGTTAGGGGGGACATGATCACCACATTCAAGATTCTGAAGGGAATTGATAGGGTAGATAAAGACAGGTTATTTAACACAAGGGGCACACGCACTAGGGGACACAGGTGGAAACTGAGTGCCCAAATGAGCCACAGAGATATTAGAAAGAACTTTTTCAGTCAGAGTGGTTGACAAATGGAATGCATTAGGCAGTGATGTGGTGGAGGCTGACTCCATACACAGTTTCACGTGTAGATATGATAGAGCCCAATAGGCTCAGGAATCTGTACATCTGTTGATTGACGGTTGAGAGGCGGGACCAAAGAGCCAGAGCTCAACCCCCGCAAGCACAATTAGGTGAGTACACACCTACCTTGTGCTTCCCAGGACCGATGTCCCCGCGGCCCGGTCTCTCACCACTGCGTCCTGGTTAGTGATCTGGTCAACCAGGCTGTTAGAGAGCGCAGCTAGCATTCTGACGTAGGGATTACCACTCCGTTGATCAGACATAGCCCGAGGGTGCTTCTGTAGTTACATTTTGAACAACTAGTTCAACAGTTCAAGTTATGGCGTTGTCGGTGGGAGGGGCAGAGTGGCTCGCAGTCACTCGTTCTCTCTCCCACCTGTACCCTCACATTGTGCTAGTCCACCAGGGGCTGTGTTAGGTGTTGTCCACCAGGGACTGTGTTAGGTGTTGTCCACCAGGGGCTGTGTTAGGTGTTGTCTCCACCTCACAACACCCAGGTGGCTGGGTGTTGTGAGGTCGTCTCCACCTCAGTCTCCTCCCACACTGAACAAACAATTAGTGATCTTCATAAAGCCATAAATAACAATAAGCATAATTCAAAACTAAAACAAATCGGCTCCTACATTTTGCTACACCGACCAAGCCTATGTGACTGTAGTTTTAAATTTCTTAATTTCAAATGGGATATCATGTTTTAATTTGAAATGTGTTATCATAAAAAGTGGAGCATACGTGGAGGGGATAGTGTGGGGCTGGCGACCTTCTCCAGGTGGACGGCGCCCGCCCGCCCGCCAGCCTAGACTTGCACAATGTATTAAAAAGTTACCGAGTGTAAACTGCCACATTAATTATCTGACACGGTGATGAAGTATCGTATAGTCCTACACTTATTCTGTAGCATATGTTAATGTTTTGTGGCCCAAGGTCAACGGAACAAGGTCTTAAACCAAGGTCTTCGGCCAAGGTCTATACGGGCCGAGGCCTATGGCCACTCCGCCTCAGATACTATTGATTTGCGCGTTGTTCATCTGATCATTTAGCCAATAGCGTTGCCGGGTCATCTGGAGAAGTGGCCAATAGCGTACGTTTGACCTGAGACGGTTAGAGGTGTTCAGGCGCGGTGTTCGGACCTCGGCGATCTTGGTTATGTCTTCATTCCCACATAAGCAATATTCCTTGAAATGTGGTCACACCCATGTTTATAACTCTGACCTTCAGAAGGCATCTGAAACGTGAACCTTTACATGAGTCAATGTCGGAGTAAAATTCCGTTGTTCATGTTCTGTGTTCAGCAACAACATTATAGTTCACAGATGTTATATTTCCTCTTTACTTACGTGGTTGTAAGAGGCTTTGATGGCGTCGGGTTGTTATACAGACGGCAGGACATGGAAACATGTATATCTTTGTTCACTGTTAAGTTATATTCCTCATCCTAATGTCAGACAAGACAAGGCTACAAGACAAGGCTACAAGACAAGGCTACAAACTACACCACTGTATCCTCACGTGCTGATGAAAGACTGTCACGCGAGTCGACAATATAGAGGACACGGCGAACCTCCACTCTGATGTATATCGGGTCTTTCAATGAGTCGTATTCTAGATGTTGTGAACATCTTCACAACATCTAGAATACGTGAATACTCTTCACGTATGAATACTTATACGTAATCATACTTCACGTATGAATACTTATACGTAATCATCCTTCACGTATGAATACTTATACGTAATCATCCTTCACGTATGAATACTTATACGTAATCATACTTCACGTATGAATACTTATACGTAATCATACTTCACGTATGAATACTTATACGTAATCATACTTCACGTATGAATACTTACACGTAATCATACTTCACGTATGAATACGTCAATACTTTTCACCTAAGCGTATTAAAAGATGATTACTCTTCACCTAACATAATTCTAAATGTTGTAAACATCATATAATAATGTGATGTTAAATGAAAATAAGTTCCAGCTCCTGCATACAAGAAAAATATATATAAAACGGAATCAATTTACACTATAGAATAAAAAGGTAATGTAATCTTAGGAGTAATTATACGTCTGAAGACCTTATCTTTACAGAACACAATAAAGAAGCTGTCACGACTGCAAGAAAAATTACAGGTTGGATAACAAGGACCTTCCAAACATGGGATGCCATACCTATGATGATACCTTTCAAGACACTAGTCTTGACAAATTTATGGTGGAACATTGTTGCACTCTAACAGCCCCATTCAGAGCCGGAGAAATTGCTGACCTAGAGAGTGTGCAAAGATCTTTTACCGCTAAACCCCACTTTATAAGTCATCTAAATTATTTCGACCGATTAAAACTTTTAATCTGTATTCACTATAGTTCAGGCGAGAGAAATAAACAATAATATACAGGGGAAAATAATAGAGGGACTGGTTATAAATCTGAACACGGAGATTATATTATAAGGAAACCAGTAGGCTTGGTAAGATATGCAAATTAGCCCCAATGAAAAGCACAGGTGCAATAGGTACGCTGAGGGAGAACTATCAACATACTCAGGACTTTTCAACACTCCCGCTACACATAGAATCATCGGCCGATCTATATAGTGCAGCCCTCAGTGGCATGACTTAAGCTCTCCTCGTCTGCATTTCAAAATGTTCATGTTTTTATTGTTTAATTTGTCATTATTCTAAAGATTTAGGCTTCATAATGCCTCATGTAACTAAGGATTTTTCAGAGAAAAGAAGATTAGATCTTTGATTCTTTTTTCGTAAGATTTATTTCTTAATAATGGGAAGAGGAAATTAAAAAGTTCAGGAAGGTTGATGAGACTTTAAACACGTGTTTGTTGTTGACTCCTTGGCGGAAATCAAACCGGAGGGGACAGAGCTCCATGGTCCAAAATAACTACAGGATTTCGTTCTTAGGGAACACTTAGTCTGTCAGTTATTTATTCATATACACAAAGCAGAGCAGGAAGAAACAGATATGAATTGAATAAGTGTAGAATAAGGAGATACCTGGGTAAATAATGGTTTGGAAACAGGTTTGTTGATATATAGAACAAATTAGCGGGTAACATAGAGAATAAGGGAACGGTGGATTACATTTCACCTTTGTAAATGCACATTAATTAATGACACTATGTAAAAGACACATCGAACACTTTATGTAGGGCATACGTAAATCTGTATATCTATGTATTTACGTATGTAGGTTAGCTTAGCATTTTAAAAGCACCGATTCACCTTCTGTGGTTGAGTGTTCAATAAACCCTTGAACTATATGTTTAACACTTCTCTAACCCTGTCCATGGAGGACAGAAGAAAATGTACATATGCTGGTTAGCATTGTAAATGTGTGGCCACGTCTGTGGTAGAAAATAATAATAATAAAATACACAAGAGGGCAGAGCTGCACGACCGGAGGGACGCCAGCAGGTGAGGAGGAGAGCGCGGCCCGAGTACACTGCACGTGACCACAGTAATGGCGTGACCAACCTCAGCTATATGAAGAGATCAGTGAAATGACAGAAATAATTTAATAGATGATAGCATAGGAGTTATTTTGTTTTTGTTCTGTTTGTTTGGAGAGATGCTCGTGGAGGTGTTGGGCCTACCGTGGCCAGCGACGGCTGCCAGCGTGGCCGGTGTCACCGTGGAAGGTGCGTCGTGATCACTGCGTTAGTGTTGGTGTAACCGCCCTGGTTCACCTGCCAGGTTTTCCCTATAACACTACAAGCCATTACTTTACATCCAGGTCCCCTATTATTGTTTGTGACACAGGGAGGAGTGAATAAACAGTATATAATTATCCCCCACTCTGCCCAGGGTTTGAACCAGGGTTTGATTGCTTGGGACAGAGTGAGAACGCTAACCACTACACCAGAGGGTTCGGGTTGGTAAAGACGAGAGAGGACAAGCAGGCGAGGCAATGACAACAATATAAGCCAGAAGACAACATTGGAAAAGAAGCTGTTGAAGTCTTGACTAATTGACATGGTGTAACGAGGCCACTGCAGCTGTGTAAACATACCTGCTATCATCGCCTAATCTTCTAACTTCAACTTCAAATTGCTCTAACATTTGGGTTAGTTTACAGTGGCCTCTGTGACACAATCACAAGTCCAACCGGACGGGAAAGGCTCTGTGGCCCAGGCGGATGATAATGCTCGTCCCTAGATGATGAAATACTCTTAGTCTGTCTTGTATCCTTAGTCCAGGAGAGAAGCTTGACAAGGCACCTTCCAGTACCCCGTTAACGCCCCCGTACACAACCTCCCCACCACCAGGATGGGCTTCAATGTGGAAAGCATAGAGCGACGCAGGTAAACTAAATAGGTGAAAATAGAGTAGGTGAAGAATAAATACTGTGAAAGAAGAGGAGAACAGCAGAAGAGCGATGCGTAGGAGAGGGGATTTCCCGAAACGCTTTGCGTAATAGTGGCTTTAGGCATTGTATGTACTAGCTCCATCTATAAAGCCATCAATGTTTCGTATCTCACCTTGTATGTATGTACTTTACCTGAAGAAACATTTGATTTGATTTGATGAGGTATGGAGATGAGGTGGAAAAGATGAGGAGAGCTGTGGATGAGAAGAGTGGACGAATAGAGGAGCAAGTGAGGAGAGGAGTAAGTGAGGAGAGGAGCAAGTGAGGAGAGGAGTAGGTGAGGAGAGGAGCAAGTGAGGAGAGGAGTAAGTGAGGAGAGGAGTATGAGAGTAAAAACAGTTTCCAGTTTAGAGATAAGGTGAGGGGGCGTCGGAGAGAAAGTCACACTAGACCCCGCGCTTCAGATACTCTACTAGTTACACTTCATTAATATCAATAAAAACAAAACTTGGCATATATCTTACCCGGTGATTATGCCAGGGGAAAAAATGGCTCAAGAGCGTCAGTTGTTGGGCAAAGTGGAGGCAAAAGAAGACTTGGAGTTATGTCTGCCAGGCGGCGCTGGGTGCAGGGCGGCGCTCGCTAACATTGAACACACATCACACAGGGACACTCTTGGGTGCCGTGGAGGTCTTGTCTTCCTCCCTCAACCACTACCCAGACAACACTGACCACCACCGCCTCCCTCCTCCTCCTCCAGAGCCGGGGCCACATACCCTCCCTCCCAGGGCGCCCTCCACCCCTCCATCCCTCCCTCCCAGGGCACAGCAACCAACCCTGGCGACCTACTCGCCCACCCCATAATTCCAGACCCGCCCTTTGGCAACACTCGCCCCACCCAACGCCACACCCTATGTATCTGACCCCCCACGTGTGTGTACACTATGTATCTGACCCCCACGTGTGTGTACACTATGTATCTGACCCCCACGTGTGTGTACACTATGTATCTGACCCCCACGTGTGTGTACGCTATGTATCTGACCCCCACGTGTGTGTACACTATGTATCTGACCCCCACGTGTGTGTGCACTATGTATCTGACCCCCACGTGTGTGTACACTATGTATCTGACCCCCACGTGTGTGTACACTATGTATCTGACCCCCCACGTGTGTACACACTATGTATCTGACCCCCCACGTGTGTACACACTATGTATCTGACCCCCCACGTGTGCACACACTATGTATCTGACCCCCCACGTGTGCACACACTATGTATCTGACCCCCCACGTGTGTACACACTATGTATCTGACCCCCACGTGTGTGTACACACTATGTATCCCACCCCACAATACGTCTTATATTACGGAATGAGTGTATGTATATTTTTGAGTCGGTCAATAATGTTGGTGGTGAGTAGAATGGTGAGCGGAAGATGTAGTTATAACGGGAGTGGGAGAACACCGCAGGTTCCAGATTACTATGGTAATGTGTCAAGTCACTCACGACACAAGTGAGCAGTGGCCGTGAACCCCTGACCCTCGGGGGAGAGTTACCTGCTGAGTGAACCTCAGGAAAGTGTTCAGTTGGCTATAGGCACATCTGGCAGGTTAGTGAGGCTGAGCCACTACCAGAATATTCAGAGTGTAAACTCTGTGATATACTTTTAATGCTTTCACTACAACACTAAATTGTTGAATGTGAAACCGTAAAAGATTTTAGACCTCCTGGCCTCTTGTACCACCAACTGTGTAACTATTTCATTGGCTCAGGTGTTCTAGACGACATCCTAACAATTTATCCTAAATTTGCTTGTCCATTTTAAAGAATAAGATCAATTTTACTTATATTAATTTTAAGCTGCATCTCTTATGAACCCATATCTGCCCTTGTGTGGCAGTGCACAATAGAAAGTTGTATTTATATATTCGTACATTGAAACGTGTATAGTGTAATGTAGTTGATTGTAACCATGATATATATGTGTGCTTCAGCCTACAGTTTAGACCTATTGTCTTGTGTATGATCCTCTGTCCTGTGTGACAGTGAATACCAGCATTATCCTCACTTTAACAAGACCTAATTGAAGTCCTCAGATTAGCCAAAATTGTAATTAAATTTCGTCAATAAAGATGTTAATAATAATAAAGTGTATCACATGATGTGGCAAGGAAGCCGGTATGTTGAGAGGTCAAGACACAACTGATATATGTAAATGATCTCCCAGAGGGAATAGACTCCTTCCTCATTATGTTTGCTGATGGTGCAAAAATTATGAGGAGGATTAAGAGAGAGGAATATAGTATGAGGCTACAAGATGATCTAAACAAACTAAAGGAATTGTCACATGGCTACTAAAATTCAACCCAAGTAAATGTAAGGTAAGGAAACTAGGGGGAGGAAACAGGAGGCCAGACACTGGATACCGAATGAGAGATGAAGTCCTTCACGAAACGGACAGAGAGAAAGATCTAGTAGTTGATATCACGTATAACCTGTCTCCTACAGCCCACGTCAAAAGAATAACATCTGTGGCGTATGCGAGGCTGGCTAATATCAGAACTGCCTTCAGGAACCTGTGCAAGGAATCATTCAGAACCTTGTATACTACATATGTAAGACCAATCCTGGAGTATGCGGTCCCAGCATGGAACCCGTACCTTGTTAAGCATAAGACATAGCTTGAAAAACTTCAGAGGTATGCCACTAGACTAGTCCCAGAAGTAAGAGGCATAAGTTACGAAGAAAGGCTGCGTGAACTGCACCTCACGTCGCTGGAAGACAGAAGAGCTCTGGGAGACATGATCACCACATACAAAATTCACAGGGGATTTGACAGGGAAGACAAGGATGGATTATTTAACACTGGTGGCACACGCACAAGTGGACACAGGTGGAAGCTGAGTACACAAATGAGCCACAGAGACATTAGAAAGAAATTCTTCAGTGTCAGAGTAGTTAGTAAATGGAATGCACTAGGCAGTGATGTGGTGGAGGCTGACTCCATACACAGTTTCAAATGTAGATATGATAGAGCTCGATAAGCTCAGAAACCTGTGCACCAGTAGATTGACAGTTGAGAGGCGGGACCAAAGAGCCAAAGCTCAACCCCCGCTAGCACTACAAGGTGAGTACAGGAAGAGGATGGCCTCCCAGGTGGTACAGGAATAATGAAGCAGGGAGGCCTAACTGTACTGAACACCTTGTTGGAATGGTAATGTTCACTACCACTGCTGAACCTGTTTGGCTTCCCCACCTACCACTGGCTTCCCCACCTACCACTGGCTTCCCCACCTACCACTGGCTTCCCCACCTACCACTGGCTTCCCCACCTACCACTGGCTTCCCCGCCTACCACTGGCTTCCCCACCTACCACTAAGGCTCCTATTACTACTACTATCTAATAATATCCTGAAGACTATCATTTAATACCAGTTCCAACTAAATCAAGTAACTATGCTACTATTACCACTAAAGCTACTTCTACTATCGCTTCCTACAACAACTACTCATATGACTTGCTAACAACTTTCCACTATTGTTTAACTACTACTTCCATTTACATAGATAACATCAAGATACCCTCAAGATAACCTCAAGATACCCTCAAGATAACCTCAAGATACCCTCAAGATAACCTCAAGATACACTATAACTTCTGTTATCGCTATAAATAGTAATAATGATAATAATTATAATAGTAATACTTCCTCTCTGTGGTATTAAATCCGGACCGATCATGGGGCGACCCGCCCATTCTGACCACACTCTGAGAGACGGGAATCAGTGGACAGGCAGGAAGACAGGGAGGAACTCTCTGAGTGTCAGTAAACTCAGTACAGAGTGGTCAGGGGGACACTCCACACAGTGCTGGAGGGCGGGAGTGGAGTGGTCAGGGGGACACTCCACACAGTGCTGGAGGGCGGGAGTGGAGTGGTCAGGGGGACACTCCACACAGTGCTGGAGGGCGGGAGTGGAGTGGTCAGGGGGACACTCCACACAGTGCTGGAGGACGGGAGTGGAGTGGTCAGGGGGACACTCCACACAGTGCTGGAGGGCGGGAGTGGAGTGGTCAGGGGGACACTCCACACAGTGCTGGAGGGCGGGAGTGGAGTGGTCAGGGGGACACTCCACACAGTGCTGGAGGGCGGGAGTGGAGTGGTCAGGGGGACACTCCACACAGTGCTGGAGGGCGGGAGTGGAGTGGTCAGGGGGACACTCCACACAGTGCTGGAGGGCGGGAGTGGAGTGGACGTTCAAAGATTTATTGGTATGTGTGCGTACTATCGACGCTTTTGTCAGAACTTTTCCAGTGTTGCCACTCCTCTCACAGACTTGTTGCGGAAGGCCGTTAAATTTAAGTGGTCATCAGACTGTGCTGAGGCATTTAAAAATTTGAAATTGATCTTAGCTTCCGCCCCAGTGCTTGCTAGTCCAAGATTCGACCGACCGTTTAAAATTCATGTTGATGCGTCTGACTCGGGTGCTGGTGCAGTGTTGTTGCAAACTGGGGATGATCAGGTGGAACACCCAGTATATTATTACTCTGTGAAATTTGACAAGGCGCAACGCAATTATTCAGTGGTAGAAAAAGAGGCATTGGCGCTAGTGTTAACATGTAAAAAGTTCGAAGTTTACCTCACAGGTAATATAGTGGAAGTGTACACGGACCATAACCCACTGGTCTTCCTCACTCAGATGAAGGGGAAGAATAAACGCATCCTCAGGTGGGCATTGTACCTACAGGATTTCAATCTTTCCATTACCCACCTACCGGGCAGGCTCAACGTGATAGCCGATGCTCTGACCCGGTTGCCTGAATAACATTCAACTAGGCCACAGGAAGCCATTTACCAACTGTCATGCTTTAGTTATTTTTTTTAGGTTCTCCTGTGACATTAAATATTCCGTGTCCAAATTATTTACTTCCCTTTTTTTTTCAGAGAATTCCTTTGTACTTTTCTTGCAGAGAAATTGTTGGTTTTGATTGATTTTTTTTGTCTTAGATTTTCCTTTTTATTCTCTGTATACTCTTACAAAAAAAAAATATGACTACTATTCTAGTAGTCACATTTTTTTTTTCTCTGAAGGAGGGAGGAGTGTTACGACCCTGAGTTCTTCAGTGGAAACCAGAGGTCAAAATTGAGTTATTAAACTTTCCTATAGTATAGTTGAACGCAACTCGATGTGTCATTGTTTGTATCTTCCCTGCCAGACGTAAGACTATTCTTGTTTCTCAAAGAGCATTTAAAGACTGAGCTGGGGGTTGATTATTAAATAATAACATAGGCACCAACTATGTTTACTAATACTTTAATCATTTGTAAAGTAACAATATGTTGCATAGGGGAAGATTTTTAATGTGCTTAGCTGCACGATCAATTAAGCTCCTTCCAGCACCACCACATGCGGGAGGCCTAAGCTGGTCGCTGGGAGCGTTCTTCTTCTGGCTGGCATTCGTGGGGACGAGACCTACTCTGTGGCTGCACCTCTACTCTCCTCTCTTCTCCTCTTACTTATTTCCCTTACCTGAAGTTCCTGTACCATTAAGTTAAGTACGGGGCATTTTTAAGTGTACCTACTCTGGTGGTAACGATTGGTGAGACCTGGGGGTAGTATTTGCCAGTGTTTTGGGTACCCCTAAGTGTTGTGTTTTGTATTAGGGTACCACGTGGTCTCACTACCCCTAGCTGCATCCAGCTTCAGTGCTTATCCAGTAGTACTTTACCCTAGCTTGTTCTCAGTGTAAACCTTGTATCCTGTCTATGTGGACCAAGGCTTTCAACGTAAGATAGGGTGGTAAAGTTATTATTATTATTGTTATTGGTGTGAGTGTATATGAGGGGTTGTTAAGGGGTTAATAAATAAGTAAAATAGAACAGAATATCCCTTCTTCCTGTGTGGGAGTGCATTGATCAACCCTTAGACTGACATGGTCTAGTAGCAAGTTATTATTACTGTGGATAGTTTATTTTTGGGGCCGGGCCTTTTAGCTCTCCCATATTTGATAACTCTGCCTTCTAACTACCCTTACCCCTTAATAGTACCAGTTTCCCCATAGCAAGCCCACCATTTTTTATAACAAGCACTTAAAGACCGATGAAAAGCAGGAAAGCGAGGCACAGAGCAAAAAGGAAAGTGTAATGGCTTCCACGGAAAAGGAAGACCAAGGAAGTGACGGTGAGAGTGACGTGAGCGAATTGAATATAAGTCCACTAACCACAAAACTGACGTCATAGTGCTACAAGAAATACTGGTGGGTGAGGACTTCAACCTAAGATTCAGCGGTTATCAGAATTTCTCCCTGACTGCTGGGGAAAGAAAACGGGGCCTCACTACCTTTGTAAGTAACAACATTCCTGCACAGATTATTGATGACCACATGGGGGATGATTATGGGTCACTGGGGGTAACCCTTCACTTAAACAATAATGCTCTACATATAATCAACCTATATGTGCCACAGAGTAAACTTGACCTTGACACACTGCCTGAATTTGTTAATGAAGAACCTACCCTGCTGGTCGGTGACCTTAATGCCAGACACCCACACTTTGGTGCCAACTGTCATCAGCCCAATGTCAATGGACGGAAACTGTCACTCTTTGTCAGGGGAAGTGAAAACCTTAGAGTCCTGGGTGATGAACAGCCAACTCACCTCAGAGGAGGAAGATTAGACTATGCTCTCCGGCTGAATGCACAGGACACGGATGCCAGTACACACATTGTGCACAGTTTATGTAGTGACCATTGGGCATTGATTACCACCGTCGACATGTGCAAGAGAAGGAAAGAGACGAATAAAAGAAAAAGGTTATCACTCGGACCAGATAAGAGGCCGCACTTCATAAACAGGATGAGTGACTGGTTCACGGAATACCAAATCCCAGAAGACATTGATACAATTGTTGATGACCTTAATAGCCAAATTGAGCACTGTCTCCGAGTTCCGCGCCGTACGCCTGGGCGCAGTAACCCTCAGAGGAAGAAAATAAAATGGTATGAGAACAATTACATAAAGATTTGAAGAAGATACTTTAAATCAGCAGAAACCTCTAAGAAGCAAGAAGAGATGTTACAAAAGTTAGAGAACCATTTTAACTCCCTACAACAGCAACACACTGCAACCCAAGACGAATCAGACCAACTTAAGCTCCTTGATTCTGTCATCATCTCATCACATGATTTTCTCCATGGTGAACCATGGTGAAGGGTAGGGAAGGTGTGAAGGGTAGGGAAGGTGGTGAAGGGTAGGGAAGGTGGTGAAGGGTAGGGAAGGTGGTGAAGGGTAGGGAAGGTGTAAAGGGTAGGGAAGCTGGTGAAGGGTAGGGAAGGTGGTGAAGGGTAGGGAAGGTGGTGAAGGGTAGGGAAGGTGGTGAAGGGTTGGGAAGGTGTGAAGGGTAGGGAAGGTGGTGAAGGGTAGGGAAGGTGGTGAAGGGTAGGGAAGGTGGTGAAGGGTAGGGAAGGTGGTGAAGGGTTGGGAAGGTGTGAAGGGTAGGGAAGGTGGTGAAGGGTTGGGAAGGTGGTGAAGGGATTGAAAGGTGGTGAAGGGTAGGGAAGGTGGTGAAGGGTTGGGAAGGTGTGAAGGGTAGGGAAGGTGGTGAATGATAGGGAAGGTGGTGAAGGGTTGGGAAGGTGGTGAATGATAGGGAAGGTGGTGAAGGGTAGGGAAGGTGGTGAAGGGTTGGGAAGGTGTGAAGGGTAGGGAAGGTGGTGAAGGGTTGGGAAGGAGTGAAGGGTAGGGAAGGTGGTGAAGGGTTGGGAAGGAGTGAAGGGTAGGGAAGGTGGTGAAGGGTAGGGAAGGTGGTGAAGAGTTACAGTAATGAAGGCAGTAGTATTTAGGGAAGATGGTTACAGTGATGATGGTTGTGAATAGTTAAGATGGTTACAGGAGGAAGATAGTGTGTAGTGAAGATGTGGTGATGCAGACGGTGAATGTATTGACCTGAGGTTCACTGTCACATAACTGGCAGCGACGAGGACAGGAAGCTCGCGGCTCAGGAATTCAGCATTACGTTTTCTGAGACAGAGAGAGTTGGGCGATAGAGGGAAAGAGAGGGAACGAGAGGGACGGAGAGGGGGAGAAGAGAGATAGGGAAAGAGAGATGATAGAGAGAATGTATTTCGAAAGGATAGACCCGGGCGGAGCCGGATGTACACCCTAGTTAAACTGAGTAAATAACTCATCAATACTGCATATTGTTCAGTTAACAATTTTGTGGTTCAGTTTGTGAAGGCAATATGTGCCTCTGGAACATGTTCCTCTACCGCTTACAGAATGGGTATGGGGTGCATAATAAACTTCCTGAGCTAAGTTATTGTAAGAGTTGTCAGTTGCAATATACATGCAAGCAACGGCACAGCTTTAGCCGGCATGACCCCAGAAACTGCATAACTCCTTGGCCTGTGTAGTAAAAATAGAAGTGGTTGGTTAATGAGCCATCTTAACATATATGGAGCGAGGCGTGTCAGAGGCAGGTGTGGGCGGGGTGTTGGTCGTGTACTGCAATGTCTCACACCTGTGGGCGGGGTGTTGGTCGTGTACTGCATTGTCTCACACCTGTGGACGGGGTGTTGGTCGTGAACTGCATTGTCTCACACCTGTGGGCGGGGTGTTGGTCGTGAACTGCATTGTCTCACATCTGTGGGCGGGGTGTTGGTCGTGTGCTACATTGTCTCACATCTGTGGGCGGGGTGTTGGTCGTGTACTGCATTATCTCACACCTGTGGACGGGGTGTTGGTCGTGAACTGCATTGTCTTACACATGTGGAAGAGTTGTTAAGACCACCACACACCTGTGGGAGGGTTGTTAAGGCCACCACACAACCCCTAAGCCACCCATCAAGTATACTTTATACCTCAACATAGTCCTAATAAGGCTACAGTTAACTCTCGGTGTCTATACCCCGAGAGGGAGGATACATGTGTGGTGTATATGTGAAGGGTGTGGGCGGGGCGGGCGGTAGTGGTGGGCGGAAGGGTGCGCACAACCACTCACCCCACTACTGCAGACACATCGCCCGCACACAACCTCCACTTCGAATACGTAACCAAGTAGTGTGTAATGGCCTGCATCCCTAAACTAACCGGCTGAAGGTCGGGGAGGTGGAGAAAGCAGGCTGTGAATGGCTAATGGAACACATGCGGCTGCCGCCTGCTGCCAATACCAACACCCACAACCTATGTAAACAGGACCACCCGTCCTTCCCACCATAATGAAGTGTACCTGTATTATTATTATCATTGTTATTTAATCTGCTTGCCCCAGTAAATTGTGGAAATTTACTCTATAGTGTGGATGTTCTTCTTACTCCTACAGCCTACTGTTACTATTAAAACTGTTGTCATTGCTACTTGACATTGTTGTATCAGGGGTCGGGGTTATTACACACTCGATACTGATCTTAACTGATACTTTACTCACTTGCGAACAGAGACCCCCAACGACCGGCTAACGGGAGCCGGTGGCTGAGCGGACAGAACATTGGACGCGACGCGTGATCCTGTGGTCCCGGGTTCGATCCCGGGCCCCGGCGAGAAACAATAGGCAGAGTTTCTTTCACCCTGATACCCTGTTACCTAGCCGTAAATAGGTACCTGGGAGTTAGTCAGCTGTCACGGGCTGCTTCCTGGGGACCAGAAGAACATGGCACGATGTGCAGAATACCCCCGTTGAAAAGCAGAGGTGCAACAGGTACTCTGAGAGAGAACTCTATCAACATCAGAGGCCCGAGACTGTTCAACACGCTTCCACTACACATAAGGGGCATAACTGGCCGACCCCTCACAGTGTTCAAGAGAGAACTGGATAAGCACCTCCAAAGGATACCTGATCAACCAGGCTGTGACTCATACATCAAGCTGCGAGCAGCCGCGTCCAACAGCCTGGTTGATCAGTCCAGCAACCAGGAGGCCTGATCGACGACCGGGCCGCGGGGACGCTAAGCCCCAAAAGCACCTTAAGGTAACCTCAAGGTAAAGGGGTGGAGGCCTGGTCGAGGACCGGGCCGCGGGGACACTTAGCCCCGAAATCATCTCAAAATAACCTCAAGATAACTACTCCCTGATAACAATACGACTGACCACGGCAACCACACTTCTGCGGCCGTCAATCACCAATGGACACTGGAGTGCTTATAATAAGTTGGGAGATCACCTTGTAATCACCTTATTCTTGGAGAGGGGGTTCAGCGTCACCTTTATTTAGGGGTGCGGCTCCAAACTAGCCTATTTGTCATGTGTACACACCCACTCGAGCCGCCGTGACTCCTCCCACACTCTCCTTATTATGGGATGATCTCCTAAATCCCCTTTATGAGGTTACCGACCTCTGTCAACCAATTAACAGCCGTGTCTCTCTCTCTCTCTCTCTCTCTCTCTCTCTCTCAAAAAATATATAGATAATATTACAGTACAGCACCCTAGGCAACTACCAACCGGTAACACTCCAAAATCATTTCGTCTTCACCAAAATAAACTGTATAAGGCTGCTTCTCTATTTTTAGCACACAACCTACTGCCTCCTAATTGCTTGGACTGGAATACCTGGCTCATAAAAATCTCTCCAACAAAAAAATATATCAATTTCTCACCTTACACTGCATCTCTCATGCCAATATGCAATGAAGCATTCCCTCATACATTATAAAGGAATCCATACCCTTCTCTGTTCTACTTCCTGAGGCCCACCACTTAGAACATTTGTCTGGGTCCTCAAAATCAGGAAGGTACTCCTGCAGTCCTCCCAATATCACGGCCTCACAAAAGAAACGTGTAGCGCCCCTGCACTCGAAGTTCAGCTCCGCACTTGGAGTTCAGCTCTAGTCCTGGTGATTCACCATATAATCTTCCTCAGACACGAAACAAAAAAATCTCTCGCCACGTCCTCTCTCGCGGACATTATGGCCAGGTAAAGAGAGTAACCTTCAATAACTACTGTAATGAATCTGATTATAATCACATTCACCTTAATTAGATTACCACTAATCTGGTGTTAATTATACAACAAAGTTGCTCTGGTCTGTTCATCACATTTAATTGAATAATAATGATTAAAATCTGAGCATTTCCAGCTGCCATTTACGTGTTCATCTCTTAGCATCACTGTGTTATGTATGCTGGCGGTGACCACTGGGCGAGGTGGACGCGAGCACACTCTCCTCCTCCTCCTCCTCCCTCTGGTAATGTAAGCGTTGGCCAACTGCATAACCAACAGCTTTGTATTATTTTCAGTTTTGCTTGTGAATCTCATGAAGAAACTCGTGTCCGGTTACAGCAATGCACACGAAGGTAATCCATATCAAAGAGAATTGTGAAACTATTAAGTTTGACTTGCAACGCCACTTTTACATGCCAGAGGTACGCTGGCCATGGCGTGCGATCCAAGCTGAGGTAAACAACCACTTGAGCTGCTAGAAGCTGTTGCGCTAACATAAGTTAATAACATAAGGGAGTTATTCTTATTTCACACATTTTATGTACTTTTTATTTAGACTGTTCGAAGTAGAATATAAGAAAACACCCATCCATCCTCATCCTATGCTTGTCTAAGTTGCTACCAACCTCAAAAACATCCATAAATATTAACATACTGTGTAATCTAATACATTAAAAATATATGTAAACTCATACTGTTCTATATTAGAACTTCAACCTTGTCATTGGAGTAATAATGGATAGAAAGACTGTGGCTTTTGCCTGGCCTTATGTGTTTGTCTGTGTTAGGTACTGACTAGTAAAGCTGAACATTGTCTTCTTTCTGTATGGAGACGTCGGGTTCCTCTGCTGGTTCCTCTGCCACTCAAGTACTCTCTAGTCTGCTCCAGTTTGAACAAATAAACACCCTCGTGTAAATATTTTCTTATCATCTAACTTATGTATCTCTCACTTGAACTCGTTTTATTGACAGTTTGCTAACACATGTTGCCATAACATGTACACTCCAGGGGAGGGAGGGCCGGCACCCACCCTCTCCTGCGGCCCGCTACGCCAACCACACCTTCACAACCCAATTATCACAGTTTAAGTTAAAAATGCTGCACATGTATTGACAAATTACTGCGTTGTGTCCATTCAAAAGAAGGTGGTTGTAGATCTCCTGGTGTACTCACCTAGTTGTGGTTGCGGGGGTTGAGTTTCGGCTCATTGGTCCCGCCTCTCAACCGTCAATCTATTGGTGTACGCACTTACGAACCTGTACATCTTTTCTCAATCTTTGGTGGCTTTGTTTACAATTATTAAACAGTTTAATGAGCTCCAAAGTACCAGGAGGCTGTTTATAACAATAACATCTGTTGATTGGGAAGTTTTCATGCTTGTAAACTGTTTAATAAATGTAACTGTATAAAATATAGTTTTAATAACAGTTACGCAAGTTTAATAAATGTAACTTCGTAACTGCTTTGTGAATCTGGGGCCAGATTCCTGAGCTTCTCGAGCTCTGTCATAAGGTGTATGGAGTGTAGGATGTTTGTGATGATAAAGTAAAATCTTTACTGCATTTTTTGTTGTTAATTGATGAAAGTAGAGATGTAACAGATAGAACGCTACATCCAGTTTGTATGTGTAGTGTTGACCAAGAGTTTGTGCAATTTATATCAATAAAAGAACAGATGATGAATACTTGATGAGTATGAGGTGGTGCTTGTTTGCCAGATTAGACGGTTGGGGGGCGTGTGTGTGTCTGCCCGGCTGTGCTGACGTGGCGTTCACGATGGGGCTCAGTCTGTGGGCCTCGAATTTTCTGTACGGGCTGGGTACCCTGAGATAGCGCTGGTGTGTGATGTGCTTTCTGTCCCTGTGATGGATATTTATGGAGTCGAGTTGGTGACAGCCCGTCGGGCGATCGTGAAGTTCACGGAGGAGTTGGCGTATCGGGAATTTCTCCGACGTTACGAGGAGCGGACCATTTCCCTGCCGGATGGTGCGGGCACTGTGACCCTCTCTGATCGGAGTGGTGCCCTTACTTACGTCAGTGTACATGGGGCTCCCCTGGAGTTTCCAGAGGGTCTGCTACGGTGGTACTTCGGTCGATTTGGTGCCGGAGTTAGTGTGCGGTTGAACGTGGTGTCTTCCAGTCCGCTCAAGGGTGTGAGGACTAATATTCGCACCCTGGGCATGCGGCTCCGGACTGACATTGTGTCCTCTGTGCGCCTTATGGGTTACAACGTTCGGGTGTTTTACACCTGCCAACCTCGGACATATTATCGTTGTGGCCTCTTGGGCCATCAGGCTGTTGACTGTTCTGCGCCTGCCGTTGCGCCCGTGAACCTCTTCAGTGAGGAAGATTTTCCACCGCTTCCTGTGGAGGAGGCTTCGGATGTCGACGTCTCTTCCGCCGTGTGGATGTGCCCCCTGTGTCGACTGTTGCGCCGCCTGTTGCGCCCCCTGTTGTTGTCGCCTCTCCTCCGGAGGTTGTGTCGTTGCCTGGTGATCGTCCTGCTCCGGTTGGTGTCCCTGGGATTCTTCTGCCTGCCTTCTGCTCGAATCCCCTGTCTTCCAGTTCTGCCTCTGCTGCGTCTTAACCGGTATCTGCACCCTCGCCGTCTGTTCCGGCTGTGCTGGGTACTGGGGTGGATCCGGCGCTTCCTCCCGTTCCTGGTCTGGTGCCCCATGTGGTTGAGGATGCTGCCGTTCTGCAACGTGCATCGGTTTGCCCGACTTGTGGTGCACGTGTCTCTGGGTCAGCCTCCGGGTCTGATGATGTGCAGCCAGAGCCTAAGCGTTCCCGGCGTTCATCTGCTGTATGGGCTGACGTTGACGACTTCGACGATTGTGGAACTTCCAGCGACGGCGGGGAGGCTCCGGTTGTGTTGCATACTACGGTGGTGGCAGAGGTGCATCTGCCTGAGGAAGCCGGTGTCGGGGGTTTCGGCCTCCAATTCTGGCCTGATGTCTGCGGATCCTGCTTCAGGTGCGTCGCCTGCGTCGGATGGCTCCGGTTCTTCGTGGGGGGGTAGTTTCCCCTAATGAGGTTCGTGGTGAGCGGAGTGACCTGGTGGTGGTGTTGAAAAAGGCTGCTCGCTCTGGGGGTTCTGTAGCCCCTTCCTCGTTCCCCGTTTCATCAGCGGCGGTCTCGACGCTTCTTCCGTCTCCGGCCGTCTCTTCAGTGTCACCTGCTGTCTCGGTGGAGGTGTTACCATCTCGTCGATCGTCCCATGCTTCTGAGCGTACGGCGGCACAGCCGTCTCGGCAGGCCTCGTACGCTTCTTCGGTGTCGTTTGCTTCCTCGAAGGGTGTGGTTTGCGCTCCCCAGCCTCGTTATGCGACTTGCGTCAGTGATCTTAAGGATTGGCCCATGCCGCCTGATCTGGAGATTCCTGAGTTTATGCTGGCCCCACGGCGGCAGGGGATTCTCAACCCAACCGACTTGGAAGATTTGATTTGGGAGGCTTGGGAAGATTTGGGATTTGGGGATTTACTTGATGGAGGTCACCAACTGACGGAGGTCACTAGTTGATGGAGGTCACCAACTGACGGAGGTCACTAGTTGATGGAGGTCACCAACTGACGGAGGTCACCAACTGACGGAGGTCACCAACTGACGGAGGTCACCAACTGACGGAGGTCATCAACTGACAGAGGTCACCAACTGACTGAGGTCACCGGTTGACGGAGGTCACCAACTGACGGACGTCACCGGTTGACGGAGGTCACCAACTGACAGAGGTCACCAACTGACAGAGGTCACCAACTGACGGAGGTCACCAACTGACGAAGATAATATTGCCTCATCTGTGAACATGAGTAATGTAGTTCACCCGGGTGGGTGGTGAAGTGTGTGTGTGATGACCCAGTCACCCCGCCCTAGTGGCACCCACATTAACCAGTTGGTGTTGATGTAAAGTACATCATCATCACTACAAGTGGCCTGAAGAGTTTATAATCATTAAGACGCCTCACACCAGCGGTGTACTATTGATATTCTTGATACACATACACTGTATATTCATGAATGATTACACAATACACCATGAACCTGGAGCGTCCGGAGTGTCTTCACCGCTATGCTTACACTCTACACTGATTGCGAGAAATAACGCATCATACATACTGCCTGACTAAGAGCTCCACACAATTATACAGCCTTAACACGAAATGAAAGCTGATGATCTTTGTTCATGTGAACTACACTAACTTCAAGGGTGAACTAGACTCATCTAGGAGCACATGGATATATTCGAATCAGTTTGGCTATCTAGGTCTAATTCCCTGCCTGGGAATCGAACTCTGGTACAGTTTATTGTAAGCTTACGTATTCTCAATCATCGAGCTTGCCAAATTACTCTATTCCACTTTAATGCATGAACTGATGGGGTGAGAGAGAAGGAATGAGTGGCGTAAAACAGGTTTGAATATATATTCTCGTAGAACTAGATAAAATCCCCCAAATCATCTTTGTTGTGCAGTACGTTGCAGACCTACCTAAGAGATCATCAGGTACTGTGTTACCTTACCTCATATTGTTCCTTGTACACTCATGACTGTAAAATGGCCTTGACGCGTTCGCCAGTTGAGAACAAATGGTCATTAAGTTTAGAAACACCAGTACAGCTGACCACATAGTGGTCACTTGGGCTACCGTCATGATGGATGGAATCATAACCTGATTCCTGTTACCTGGTCAGGACTATACTGAGGTCCTGGTCATCTGGTGAACACTTACACATATACGGGTCTGTGGAGGCTGGCTTAGATCACACAATGACACATACACGGGTCTGTGTAGGCTGCCTTAGATCACACAAGGACACATACACGGGTCTGTGGAGGCTGCCTTAGATCACACAAGGACACACACACGGGTCTATGTAGGCTGCCTTAGATCACACAATGACACATACACGGGTCTGTGTAGGCTGCCTTAGATCACACAAGGACACATACACGGGTCTGTGTAGGCTGCCTTAGATCACACAAGGACACATACACGGATCTGTGGAGGCTGCCTTAGATAACACAATGACACATACACGGATCTGTGGAGGCTGCCTTAGATCACACAAGGACACATACACGGGTCTGTGTAGGCTGGCTTAGATCACACAGATGTTCAGATTCAGATTCAGATGTTTATTCAGGTAAGGTATATACATACAAGTGATGTTACATTAATGGATTGATATATAGATAGAGCTAGTACATACAATGCCTAAAGCCACTATTACGCAATGCGTTTCGGGCAAGAAAACATTAATATCTAGAACTTAATACTAATTGAGCATAAAGAATAAAAGATGTTGAGAACAAATACAAATAAAGATAAAAAAAAAGGGGGAAACATGACTGAAAAAGCAGCACAAATACAATAGGTTGACAAACAGTGTTGATTAAAAAAAAAAAAAAAAAAAAAAATAACAGACATGGGTTGACAATAGAGGAGTGAGGTAGATTACAGGGAATTTATTAGGTAGTGTTTAGTTTTTATCTTAAACTGGTTGAGAGAGGTACAGTCTTTAACATGGTTGGGAAGGTCATTCCACATTCTGGGCCCCTTGATTTGACACAAGGACACATACACGGGTCTGTGTAGGCTGCCTTAGATCACACAATGACACATACACGGGTCTGTGGAGGCTGCCTTAGATCACACAATGACACAAACACGGGTCTGTGGAGGCTGCCTTAGATCACACAAGGACACATACACGGGTCTGTGGAGGCTGCCTTAGATCACACAAGGACACATACACGGGTCTGTGTAGGCTGGCTTAGATCACACAAGGACACATACACGGGTCTGTGTAGGCTGGCTTAGATCACACAAGGACACATACACGGGTCTGTGTAGGCTGCCTTAGATCACACAATGACACATACATGGGTCTGTGGAGGCTGCCTTAGATCACACAATGACACATACACGGGTCTGTGGAGGCTGCCTTAGATCACACAATGACACATACACGGGTCTGTGTAGGCTGCCTTAGATCACACAAGGACACATACACGGGTCTGTGGAGGCTGCCTTAGATCACACAATGACTATTGTGTGATCTAAGGCATTATTTACTATTAATTTATTATTTACTATTATAAAATAAACAAGTCCCCACTCTGAGCGCGTTTTCTTTCAACCGCAGAAATAGCTAGTGTCTTGCAAAAGACGGACAGCAGTGAACACTAGCCAGCGCATAGGTACATACGAAAGCGTTCGTGTATGTAAACTTGTTTGTGAACGAACTGATTTTTTGTATACTGAACCGTCGGTATCCATAACGCTTATAAACAATTCAACCTGTCCCCAGTTTGGATAGTTTAAATAGCGAACGCACACCAGCGAATAACGATCACAATAAAACCATCGCGTTTATGTTGAGAATGATAAGAGCTTCAAAAGTGTTTGTTGCGTTATGGTGTAGATAGAGGAAGGGACAAAATAAAGTTAGACAGTTTTAATATGTAGATAGAGGAGCGGCGACTAAAACACATTAGGCAGTGAGTGGTGCGCTAGAGGGAGACTTGCCGCACGGTGGGGCGGGAGGTTGTGTTTACGGCGTCAGCTGATCCTTGGTGTTGTCTGTGTTGGGCTGGTGGTGGCGCCAGGTATAAATGTGGCGCGGGGCACTTGTCCCCCAGTTTGTTGCTTAATTATACATATTCAGCCAGTGCTTTGACTATTTAATATTTTTCCTGTAACGAGAGGTCACCTCCTCCTAATATATGTTCGATGATAAAGGGTATTTTTAGTGCGATAAATACTTGTTTGAAGTTTACTCTGGCACTGATGTCGGAAACGGTGAAGGAGGTAGTGTTTTGATTGTCTCAGGCACCTGCCACTGGATGCAGAGTTCGTTGGTGTCTGGTCTGTACTTAGAGCTGTGCATTTAATTTATTCACAAGGGGATACAATGGGTTGGTGAGAGTACATAACATTTATATTTTTACATTTATACAACGCCACAAACAACGCTTTGAGCTTTAAGGGCAGGTCCTTAATCTTACCTCAGGTAAGGTGAAGAGGTACAGTGTAGCAAGGTTAGTGTAGTATAGGTTGTACATCAACATGTACCACAATATAAATTGACAGAAGTGATTACACTGGTAAAGATATATGTCTTAACTACTGATATTGGGGAAGAGATGAGTAAGTACTGTACAAGATACTTACAGTGGGAGTTTGAAGCACAAGGTAGAAAACTATTAGAATGAAATTAGGTACTTTTTGGTTTTACTTTTGAATAAGGCATAGGTTAGATAATTTTTTAATTCATCAGGGAGTGACTTCCATAGACTAGGTCCTTTTATTTGCATGGAGTGTTTGCACAGATTTACTCTGACTGGGGATATCAGAGAGATATTTATTTCTGGTGTGGTGATTGTGTTCTATTACATCTGTCAAGGAAATGTTTCAGATCAAGATTTAGCAGCATTTAGGAACAAGGTTTTGTACATGTATCACATGAGAATGTGCGGAGTGAGTATATGTTTAGCATGTTAAGGGACTTAACCAGAGGGGCTGTGTGTTGTCTGAAGACAGAGTTTGTTACAGTTCTCATAGCAGATATTTGCTGAATGATGATGGGCTTGAGGTAATTTGCAGTGGTTGAACCCCATGCATAGATGCCATACATAAAATAGGGATAGATTAACACAGAATGAGAGGAGAGCAGAGTGGGGAATATAATATCTGATTTTAGAAAGTATACCGACCGTTTTTTGAGATTTGTTTGGCCGTGTGTTGTATGTTGGTGCTGAAATTCAGTCTTGTCTATGGCCTGAAGTCTATGTCAGTCTTCAGTCTATGGCCTAAGCCATACAACTTCACCGTTGTTTTCACTGCCAATCATCTTATGTCATGGTTGTTACATTGAATGTAAATTTTACTACAATGAACCTACAAATAATCCTCAAATTATGCTAAAGTGTACCTTTAATAATCCTCAAATTTCACTGTAATGTATATAATAATTCTCTTCAAATTTTCTTACAATGTACCTGTTAACATTTTTAAATTTTGCAACAAATTACCTACTTAAATTTATCTGTTAGATTAAGGACCTGCCCGAAATGCTATGCTTGCTAGTGGCTTTACAAGAATGTAAAATCATCTATGCTATGCACTCTCATAAACCCAATGAACCTTCTTGTACTAATAAGCCACTAATACACAGTGTTTTGGGCAAGGTGTGTGGGGAAAAACATTTAGACTAAAGCTTAATACTAATTGAGATTAAAGTATAAATTGTGTAGAAAAAGGAAAAAAAAAGGGGGGGGGGGCACCTGGCAGAAATCAGTAATTTTACAACTTGGTCAACATAATTGAGATAAGACTAGATGAGTAATAGTCCATTTTATTACTCATGTTAACATTGTCTATCTGAAGTTGAATTTGATTTGATAATTTACTTCCAAATAAAATGTATTAGGGCTTTTCTATGTTTAGTGTGAATTTGTTGGTTGACATGATGGAATTCTAGATTACCATCAAGGAGACTATCAAAGAATAGGAGAGGAACTACAAACCATCACCTGGAGGGAGCTGATAGGCGAACATGGCATGGCGTGGTAGCTAAATGATTGTGGGATTATGCTACCGGACTGACACAGCAGCGGCAGAGGAAATTGCGGATCTGCATAATGTGATCAACGTGGCATCTGAAACCTGAACCCTAGTAATGGGGGTACCTGCTCAACTTTTGAGCAGGTATCCATCAAAGCCAAATTTGCATTTATCAGAGTAAAATGCCATCATACGATGTTTAAATATCATTATGGCACAATGATATGCCAGCATGCCATATTAATACTGTATACATTATCCACATTCATTCGTTATACTGCACATGTTTGAGCAATAAAACAAGGACACTTAGTAGGTGCCACTTCTCTTGTTTTCAAGTTTACAACATTTGATTTTCATAAAAATTAATACTGTAGCTTTGTTTCAAATAACACTTCACTCATTCTTATATGTTGTGTGTCAGTACAATGGGGCCTCGACTTACGATGCTAATCCGTTCCCAGAGACGGATCGTAAGTCGAAGCGATTTTTCCAATAAGAAATAAAGTGAATTGAATTAATCCGTTCCCCACCCTCCAAAATATTAACATACAAATACATTTTATACTGAATACAATGTTTTTTCTAAATACAATACAGTACCAAAGTTTCTCTTACCTTTATGGAGGGCTCTTGATGGCGTATGGAAGATGGTGATGAGGGGGGAGGAGGAGAGTTGTTACTGTTTAGAAGGGGAGTCCCCTTTCATTATCACATCAGGCAGTGATGTTTTCTCTGGGGTACTCTCTCTCCTATGTTTTGCCTGAATACCACTAGGACCTGGTTGTGGTTCAGTGCTTGTTTGTCTCACTACAAATTTGTCAAGAGACATTTGTTTTTCCCTTCGTTTTAATATTTGTCTGTAATGATGTATCAGTGTCATTGAAGAGGTTAAGGCAACGACCTACTGCAGCTTGATTTGGGTGAGTCGTTTCAGCAAAGGTTTGCAATTCTTCCCATGCTGCACACATTTTCTTAATTGTTGAGGAAAAGACATTCAGTACTTTTGTTTCTGCTCTATGGTCATCCTTACATGGGTTTTCATATGTTGAGCCTTACCACTGACTTTCCTGGGACTCATGGTGTGATATATAATAATTACTTTAATGTTCAAAATGCAAAAAATCACCACAAAAGCAGAATTTCTTATAGGCGTGATTGTCACTAAGAGGGCAGCTGTAGTAAACTGAGGCAGATCGGCCACATGACCGGGAACCACGCGCTCGGTCGACCCGAACATGTACCAACAAGTATCGGAAGTCGACGACACCATCGGATGTCGAGTCGCATTTTTCGATGAAATTTACATCATAACTCGAAATTATTGTAAGTAGGGGCAATCGTATTTCGAGGTGCCACTGTATTTTCTTTTAATGTGAACAGATACATCATTTGAAACATTTGCCTTAAGTTATTAGTATAGCTTAACTAGATACTTAAAGATTATTTCATTTGAGAAGGTTGGCCTACAGCTTTCTTGTCTTATCTATCTATCTCCTCAGAGTAGCATGTACCTGAACATGGCTGGTGGCAGTGTGATTCATGAGGTGCGGCAAACCCTCGATAATCTGGGTTACCGTCAGCCTCTCCCTCCAGATGCCCTGCCTCTTGTCCAGCATCTCCTGGATGACCTTTTGTGCTGCACAAAAGACCTCAAGGAGACTAAGGAAAATCTTGCTTACACACAGAAGGTAAGTTGGGTATTGATTTTGTAACCTGTGCTTCAAATTCAGTACAACAAAATTGTATCAGTGTGTTATATATATATATAGGGAATATAAGAACATAAGAACATAAGAACAAAGGTAACTGCAAGAGGCCTATTGGTCCATACGAGGCAGCTCCTATTTATAACCACCCAATCCCACTTATATACATGTCCAACCCACGTTTGAAACAATCGAAGGACCCCACCTCCATCACGTTACACGGTAATTGGTTACACAAATCAACAATCCTGTTACTGAACCAGTATTTACTCAAGTCTTTCCTAAATCTAAACGTATCTAATTTATACCCATTTTTTCATGATCTGTCATGTGTTGATACTTTTAATACCCTTATTAATATCCCTTTTGTTATGTCCATTCATCCACTTGTAAATCTCTATCATGTCACCACTAACTCTTCGCCTTTCCAGTGAATGCAATTTAAGCTTTGTTAATCTCTATTCATATGACAGATTTCTAATTTGGGGAATTAACTTTGTCATCCTACGCTGGACATGTTCAAGTGAATTTATATCCATTTTATAGTACAGTGAGCAAAACTGAACTGCATAATCTAAATGGGGCCTAACCAGAGCAAGATATAGCTGAAGAACAACACCAGTTGTCTTCTTACTAACGCTTCGATTAATAAATCCCAGTGTCCTATTTGCTTTATTACGAACATTCATATGTTGATCTCTTGGTTTTAAATTCTTACTAATCATAACTCACAGATCCCTTTCCTAATCCGACTTCGCAATCTCAACACCATCTCGCTCGTATCTTGTAACTCTATCATCATTACCTAGCCTCAAGACTTTACATTTATCAGCATTAAACTGCATCTGCCAATCTTTGACCATGTCAAAACCCTATTTAGATCTACTTGAAGTGACAGTGAGTCGTCTTCCGTGTTTATTTCTCTACCGATTTTTATATCATTGGGAAACTTGCAAATGTTGCTACTCAAATCTGAATCTAAATCACTTATATATATATTATAAACAACAAAGGTCCCAGGGCAGAGCCTTGAGGCACTCCACTTACAACATTTTCCCACTCTGACTTAACCCCCATTTATACTATGTTTTCTTTGGTATAGCCATGCCCTAATCCAAGTTAATACAGCACCCCCAATACCATGAGCCTCTATCTTTTTAATCAGTCTTTCATGTGGCACTGTATCAAAAGCTTTGCCAAAGTCAAGGTACACAACATCACAATCCTTACCACTATCAACTGCTTCAACTATGCTGGAATAAAAAGATATCACATTTGTTAAACATGAACGATCATTTATAACACCATGTTGAGAATCATTTATTAATTTATGTTTTTCAAGATGAAGACGAATTGTATTTGCAGTTAGTGATTCAAGTAACTTTCCCCAATAGACATTAGGGTAATTGGCCGATAGTTTGACGCAAATGATCTATCTCCTTTCTTAAAAGTTGGTACCACATTAGCAACCTTCCATGACTCTGGCACTCTGCCTGACTCTGTTGATTTATTAAATATGGGTAGACAGTGGCTCGCAAAGCTCCTCTTTGCATTCTTTAGGCACCCTGGCAAACACTTCATCCGGCCCTGGGGATTTGTTTGGTTTGAGTTTTACCATTTGTTTAATTACATCCTCCCTGGTAACTGCTAAACTAGTCAACCTGTCCTTGTCCCCACCCACATAGACTTGCTCGGCTGAAGGCATATTGTTAAGTTCCGCTTTAGTAAATACAGAGATAAAATATTAAAAAAAAAAATACTACTCATCTCTTCGACATTATCCATTATCTAACCTGTCTCGGTTTTTAATGGATCTATCCTTTCCCTAATCTTTGTTCGATATAACTGAAAAATTTGTCTTTGCTTGCCCTGCTATGCAAACTTCATAGTTTCTTTTTGCTCTCCTTATCTCTTTATTAACATTTCTAACCAGTTGTACGAATTCCTGTTCTAAACTGGCTTTCCCATTCTTAATTCTTTTGTACCACGCTCTCTTTTTAACTATAAGGTTCTTCAGATCCTTTGTTATCTACTTTGGGTCATTAGTATTTGATCTATTCAATTTGTATGGTACTGTATACTACGTTCCTGTGCTTTGCTTAGAATATTTTTAAATAAGTTATATTTTGAATCCACATCGAAATCCCTTTTTACGTCACCTATCGCTGGGGTCACGTCTCGCTCCAAGATCTGCCCACCTCCCCATGCCCAAGACTTTCCAATGTATTTGACCCAAAAAAATTCTTAGGCTATTAAAATCAGCTTTTTGAAAATCTGGCACTTTAACAGAATTTTCGTCTACAGATCTATTCCATTCTATGCTAAATCTGATTTCTTTGTGATCACTGTTCTCCTAGCTCACTTCCTATTTCGATGTCATTAAATTGTGTTTTCCTGTTAGTTAACACTAAATCTAAAATATTATTTTTCCGCGTTGGTTCCTTAATGTGTTGCCTAAGAAAGCAATCATCAATTAATTCTAGAACATCTTCTGCTTCAATATACCCTGTTCTGTTAAACCAGTTTATTCCACTAAAATTAAAGTCACCCATGACACAAATACTGCTAGACCTAGATGCTCTAGATATTTCATCCCATAGGTGCTTTGCTTCCATCCTGTCTTAAGTTTGGTGGCCTGTATATAACTCCTATTATAAGATTATTTGATTTTTCGTTCAATTCTATCCAAATAGTTTCTGTGTGTGGCTCAGTTTTGATTCCCTCTTTGAGACTACATTTCAAATTTTCCCTAACATATATGGCTACTCCACCTCGACATGTAATATATCTATGTGTGAAATAGTTTAAATCCAGTTATTTGATATTCAGCTAATAGTTCTCTGTTTTCTACATTCATCCACATTTTGGTAAGTGCAATAATATCTATTTTTTCTATGCAGACAAGAGCATTTAAATCATTTATTTTGTTTCTTAGACTTCTACTGTTAGTGTAATATACCCTAAGTGTATAGTTATTTTGAGACCCTTCTCTTTCCCTGATCATTTTGCCAATTTGTTTCCCCCACAAACACATACTTTTATTACCTCCTTTCTCCATATCAATTCCCATACCACTATCTACTAACAGTTTAAACCCAAACCCAAACCCAAACAAAGGCCTCTAACCACTCGTTCCAA